>NW_028166078.1:10000-44221 GCF_964263955.1 Coregonus lavaretus
TATATATATATATATATATACAATATATATTTTTAAAATATATTTTCCTTTCTTATTTTCCCCTAACCCTACCAGCCCTCCTCTAATTGGAGTAAATTAATGGACAACAACACTTAGACTTCTACTTCCAGCTTAAATATACTATATACATTTTACGGACACAATGTGTTTCACAGCAGTTCATTTTTGTTTGTTTTTAGTCCCATCCTTCAGCTATCCTCAGCCCCTCCCATCTATCTCTGAAGACCATCCAGTTTTGATTTCTGTTCGCCATATATTTTTACTTTGCTGTTTCACAAAAGTTCTGAACCTACAGTGGGGAAAAAAGTATTTAGTCAGCCACCAATTGTGCAAGTTCTCCCACTTAAAAAGATGAGAGAGGCCTGTAATTTTCATCATAGGTACATGTCAACTATGACAGACAAATTGAGAAAAAAAAGAAAATCACATTGTAGGATTGACACCTACAAACAAGCAAGATTTCTGGCTCTCACAGACCTGTAACTTCTTCTTTAAGAGGCTCCTATGTCCTCCACTCGTTACCTGTATTAATGGCACCTGTTTGAACTTGTTATCAGTATAAAAGACACCTGTCCACAACCTCAAACAGTCACACTCCAAACTCCACTATGGCCAAGACCAAAGAGCTGTCAAAGGACACCAGAAACAAAATTGTAGACCTGCACCAGGCTGGGAAGACTGAATCTGCAATAGATAAGCAGCTTGGTTTGAAGAAATCAACTGTGGGAGCAATTATTAGGAAATGGAAGACATACAAGACCACTGATAATCTCCCTCGATCTGGGGCTCCACGCAAGATCTCACCCCGTGGGGTCAAAATGATCACAAGAACGGTGAGCAAAAATCCCAGAACCACACGGGGGGACCTAGTGAATGACCTGCAGAGAGCTGGGACCAAAGTAACAAAGCCTACCATCAGTAACACACTACGCCGCCAGGGACTCAAATCCTGCAGTGCCAGACGTGTCCCCCTGCTTAAGCCAGTACATGTCCAGGCCCGTCTGAAGTTTGCTAGAGTGCATTTGGATGATCCAGAAGAGGATTGGGAGAATGTCATATGGTCAGATGAAACCAAAATAGAACTTTTTGGTAAAAACTCAACTCGTCGTGTTTGGAGGACAAAGAATACTGAGTTGCATCCAAATAACACCATACCTACTGTGAAGCATGGGGGTGGAAACATCATGCTTTGGGGCTGTTTTTCAGCAAAGGGACCAGGACGACTGATCCGTGTAAAGGAAATAATGAATGGGGCCATGTATCGTGAGATTTTGAGTGAAAACCTCCTTCCATCAGCAAGGGCATTGAAGATGAAACGTGGCTGGGTCTTTCAGTATGACAATGATCCCAAACACACCGCCCGGGCAACGAAGGAGTGGCTTCGTAAGAAGCATTTCAAGGTCCTGGTGTGGCCTAGCCAGTCTCCAGATCTCAACCCCATAGAAAATCTTTGGAGGGAGTTGAAAGTCCGTGTTGCACAGCGACAGCCCCAAAACATCACTGCTCTAGAGGAGATCTGCATGGAGGAATGGGCCAAAATACCAGCAACAGTGTGTGAAAACCTTGTGAAGACTTACAGAAAACGTTTGACCTGTGTCATTGCCAACAAAGGGTATATAACAAAGTATTGAGAAACTTTTGTTATTGACCAAATACTTATTTTCCACCATAATTTGCAAATAAATTCATTAAAAATCCTACAATGTGATTTCTTGTATATTTTTTTCTCATTTTGTCTGTCATAGTTGACGTGTACCTATGATGAAAATTACAGGCCTCTCTCATCTTTTTAAGTGGGAGAACTTGCACAATTGGTGGCTGACTAAATACTTTTTTTCCCCACTGTACATATGGGATCAATAAAAAATACAATTTTTACATTGCCATGTAGTTTACTAATAAAATGGTCTGATGGTGATGTGGATATACTCGGAATACATATCCCAAAGGAAATAAGTGATCTCACTTCAATACATTATAATAGAAAGTTAGCAAAAATAGATAAGATATTGCTACCATGGAAAGGTGGGTGCCTGTCAATTTGTGGAAAAATCAACCTGATTAACTCTTTAGTATTATCCCAGTTTACCTATTTGCTTATGGTCTTGCCTACGCCTAGCGAACAGTTTTTAAAATTATATGAGAAACAAATATTCCATTTTATTTGGAACGGCAAGCCAGACAAAATTAAACTGGCCTATTTATATAATGAATATGAATTCGGAGGACAGAAATTATTAAATATTAAACCATTAGACCTATCACTAAAAGCTTCAGTCATACAAAAGTTATACTTAAATCCGAACTGGTTCTCTAGCAAATTAGTATGATTGTCTCACCCAATATTCAAGAATGGCCCTTTTCCCTTTATTCAGATTACAACCTCTCACTTTCAGTTATTGGAAAAGGAAATTATCTTCCAGATATCGCTATTTCTAAAACAAGCCATAGAAAGTTGGTTGCAATTTCAATTTAATCCTCCAGAAACGACAGAACAAATAATGCAACAAATATTGTGGTTAAACTCAAATATACTAATTGACAAAAAAACTTTTTTTTTTTGACAAAATGTTTAAAAAAGGTATAATCTTTGTAAATGATATCATCGGTAGGACTGTTGGAGTTATGTCGCACATGCAGCTGACAAAAACATGGAAATGTCTGCTCTACCCATAATTACAACCAAATAATTACCGCAAA
Source organism: Coregonus lavaretus (assembly GCF_964263955.1). Taxonomy (NCBI): domain Eukaryota; kingdom Metazoa; phylum Chordata; class Actinopteri; order Salmoniformes; family Salmonidae; genus Coregonus; species Coregonus lavaretus. The sequence goes on from NW_028166078.1 coordinate 12,722, forward strand.
AATGGAAGAGGAAAGTGGAAGGAGGAGAAAGTAAGGAACTTGTCTGTCGGCCTTGCATTATAGAACATAATTGGTTAAGGAAAACTGTGATAAATAAAAAAGTATATCAGTTTCATTTAAGGACCAAAGGATTGACAGCCATCCCATATAGATTGCAAAATAGTTGGGAAGAGATTTTTGACATACCGATCCCATGGCATAGTGTTTATGAACTGATACGCAAAATGACACCGGATTCAAAACTTAGAATCTTTCAATTTAAATTATTATATAAAATTCTTGCTACCAATATAATGTTATTTATATGGGGGATACAATCTTCCCAGCTCTGCAGATTTTGCTGCGAAGAGACAGAATCATTAGATAATTTGTTTTGGTACTGTCCATTTGTAGCTTGTTTTTGGACACAGGTCCAGGAATGGCTAAAGGATTGCAGTATTTACCTGGAGCTAACCCTGCAGATAGCATTACTGGGTGATCTGAAAAGTCATAGTCAATCGATCAATAACATAATAATACTATTAGCAAAAATGTTTATTTTCAATTCACAATCTGTAGAAACAATGAGAATAGAAAGGTTCAGAACTTTTGTAAGACATCACAGAACAGTTGAAATATATATGGCAAATAGAAATCCTATATGGATGGTGTTAAAAGACAGATGGGAGGTGTTGAATGGAATTGAAGGATGGGACTAATAACAACTAACAACAAACAATAACAAGATAACTAATAATGTAAGCACGCTGTGTCCATAATAAGTGTATGGGTTGTAGGTTGGGAGCTTTTGTGAAAGAACACAGTTAGAAAGATATGGCATATAGAAGCAAACCGGATGGACATCATGAAAATGATCGGAGAGGTTGAGAGTAGAAGAAATTCAGGAGAAAGAACAAACAAAATGTAATTATTGTAAAATTGACTATGTCCATAAAATGTAGATAGTGGGTATGGGCTGGAAGTAGAGGCCTAGGCGTTGTTGCTCACTAGTTTACTCCAAGTGGGGAAAGGGTGGCGGGGTTGGAAAGTAATAAAGGGGAATATATATATATTTTTAAAGGATATGTATGTGTATGTATGTATGTATGTATGTATGTATGTATGTGGGTGTGTATGTGTATATATAAAACATGGGGGATTTTAAGTGATGCAGACAATTACATTGATGGAAGTTACAATCTATCTGCAATATTAAGCTGATCTACCCCCCAAAAAAAAGAAAAAAAAAGAAAAAAAAAGAACAAAAAAGAAAATAAAAGACTCGTCCTAGAGCTGGCCGCCCGGCCAAACTGAGCAATCAGGGGAGAAGGGAGATGACCAAGAACCCGATGGTCACTATGACAGAGCTTCAGAGTTCCTCTGTGGAGATAGGAGAACCTTCCAGAAGGACAACTATCTCTGCAGCATTCCACCAATCAGGCCTACCTAATGGTAGAGTGGCCAGACGGAAGCCACTCCTCAGTAAAAGGCACATGACAGCCCATTTGGAGTTTGCCAAAAGGCACCTAAAGGACTCAGACCATTAGAAACAAGATTCTCTTGTCTGATGAAACCAAGATTGAACTCTTTGGCCTGAATGCCAAGCGTCACATCTGGAGGAAACCTGGCACCATCCCTACGGTGAAACAAGGTGGTGGCAGCTTCATGCTGTGGGGATGTTTTTCAGTGGCAGTGACTGAGAGACTAGTCAGGATCGAGGCAAAGATGAACAGAGCAAAGTACAGAGATCCTTGATGAAAACCTGCTCCAGACTGGGGCGAAGGTACACCTTTCAACAGGAAAACGACCCTAAGCACACAGCCAAGACAACTCAGGAGTGGCTTAGTGACAAGTCTCTGAATGTCCTTGATTGGCCCAGCCAGAGTCCGGACTTTAACCTGATCGAACATCTCTGGAGAGACCTGAAAACTATTACAGACTATAAAGGGAAGCACAGCCGCGAGCTGTCCAGTGACACAAGCCTACCAGACGAGCTAAATCACTTCTATGCTCGCTTCGAGGCAAGCAACACTGAAGCATGCATGAGAGCATCAGCTGTTCCGGATGTCTATGTGATCAAGACCTTTAAACATGTCAACATTCACAAGGCTGCAGGGCCAGACGGATTACCAGGACGTGTACTCCGAGCAAGTGCTGACCAACTGGTAAGTGTCTTCACTGACATTTTCAACATGTCCCTGACAGAGTCTGTAATACCAACATGTTTCAAGCAGACCACCATAGTCCCTGTTCCCAAGAACACTAAGATAACCTGCCTAAATGACTACCGACCCATAGCACTTATGTCTGTAGCCATGAAGTGCTTTGAAAGGCTGGTCATGGCTCACATCAACACCATTATCCCAGAAACCCTAGACCCACTCCAATTTGCATACTGGCCCAACAGATCCACAGATTATGCAATCTCTATTGCACTCCACACTGCCCTTTCCCACCTGGACAAGAGGAACACCTATATGAGAATGCTATTCACAGCTCAGCGTTCAACACCATAGTGCCCTCAAAGCTCATCACTAAGCTAAGGACCCTGGGACTAAACACCTCCCTCTGCAACTGGATCCTGGACTTCCTGACGGGCCGCCCCCAGGTGGTAAGGATAGGTAACAACACATCTGCCACACTGATCCTCAACACGGGGGCCCCTCAGGGGTGCGTGCTCAGTCCTCTCCTGTACTCCCTGTTCACCCATGACTGCAAGGCCAGGCACGACTCCAACACCATCATTAAGTTTGCCGACGACACAACATTGGTAGGCCTGATCACCGACAATGATGAGTCAGCCTATAGGGAGGAGGTCAGAGACCTGTCCGTGTGGTGCCAGGATAACAACCTCTCCTTCAACGTGCTCAAGACAAAGGAGATGATTGTGGACTACAGGAAAAAAAAGAGGACTGAGCACGCCCCCGTTCTCATCGACGGGGCTGTAGTGGAACAGGTTGAGAGCTTCCATTTCCTTGGTGTCCACATCACCAACAAACTATTATGGTCCAAACACATCAAGACAGTCGTGAAGAGGGCACGACAAAGCATGTTCCCCCTCAGGAGACTGAAAATATTTGGCATGGGTCCTCAGATCCTCAAAAGGTTCTACAGCTGCACCATCGAGAGCATCCTGACTGGTTGCATCACTGCCTGGTATTGCAACTCCTCGGCCTCCAACCGCAAGACACTACAGGGTAGTGCGTACGGCCCAGTACATCACTGGGGCCAAGCTTCCTGCCATCCAGGACCTCTATACCAGGCGGTGTCAGAGGAAGGCCCTAAAAATTATCAAAGACTTCAGCCACCCTAGTCATAGACTGCAAGCGGTACCGGAGTGCCAAGTCTAGGTCCAAAAGGCTTCTTAACAGCTTCTACTCCCAAGCCAGAAGACTCCTGAACACCTAATCATGGCTACCCGGACTGTTTGCATTACCCCCCTCCCCCCCCCCCCCCACTTCAACCCCCTCTTTAACGATGCTGCTACTCTGTTTATTATCTATGCATAGTCACTTTAACTCTAACAACATGTACATATTACCTCAATTACCTCGACTAACCGGTGCCCCCGCACATTGACTCTGTACCGGTACCCCATGTATATAGCCTCCCTACTGTTATTTTGTCTTACTGCTGCTCTTTAATTATTTGCTATTTTTATTTTTTTCTTAAACTGCATTGTTGATTAAGGGCTTGTAAGTAAGCATTTCACTGTAATGTCTACACCTGTTGTATTCAGCACATGTGGCCAATAACATTTGATTTTATTTGAAATAGCTGTGCAGTGATGCTCCCCATCCAACCTGACAGAGCTTGAGTGGATCTGCAGAGAAGAATGGGAGAAACTCCCCAAATACAGGTGTGCCAAGCTTGTAGCATCATACCCAAGAAGTCTCTAGGCTGTAATCGCTGCCAAAGGTGCTTCAACAAAGTACTGAGTAAAGGGTCTGAATACTTATGTAAACACATATTTTATATTTACATTTTATTTGCAAACATTTCTAAAAACCTGTTTTGATTTGTCATTATGAGGTATTGTGTGTAGGTTGATGAGGGAAAAATCACAATTTTATCCATTTTAGAACAAGGCTGTAACGTAACAAAATGTGGAAAAAGTCAAGGGGTCTGAATATTTTCCGAATGCACTGTATATAACATTCTATTGGTTGCAAGAATTTTGTATAATAATTTCAATTGAAAAAGTTTTGAATCCAGAGTCGTTTTGTGTATCAGTTCATAAACCATGTGCCATTGAATCGGCACATCGAAAATCTCTTCCCAACTTTTTTACAATCTATATGGCACAGCTGTCAATTTTTTGGTCCTTAAATGAAACTGGCATACTTTTTTATTTCACCATTTTCTTTAACCAATTTTGATCTTTAATGCAGGGCAGACAGACAAGTTCCTTACTTTTTCCCTCTTCCACTTGCCTCTTCCATTTTTGCGGTAATGCTGCAATTAGTTTGTTGAAATTTTGGGTAGAGCAGACATTTCCAATTATTTTTGTTAGCTGCATGTTTGACATAACTCCAACAGTCCTATTCTGTATTTTCTGGTGGATTAAACTGAAATTGCAACCAACTTTCTATGGCTTGTTTTAATAAACCGAAAGTGAGAGTTTGTAATCTGAATAAAGGGAAAAAAGCCATTCTTGAATTTGGGGTGAGACATTCTTACTAATCTGCTAGAGTACTTTAGTGCCTTGTTGCAAACAGGATGCCTGCTTTGGAATATTTTGATTCTGTACTTCCTTCTTTTAACACTGTCAATTAGGTTAGTATTGTGGAGTAACTACAATGTTGTTTATCCATCTTCAGTATTTTCCTATCACAGCCATTAACTCTTACCCTACAATTTCAGCGCCCCCGAGGAAACCTAATTAACACTGTAACAAATTATAATCAAAATGTGTCTGTTTAAACTAGAGATATTGTGTTTTGCATGGGCTGCGTCTCAATCCACAACATCCGCCAATATCGCCCTTCCGCATCTGCGGTGAAAGGTGGCAGAGCTAGAGCGTTGTTTGTCAGACCATGAGACATCCCGAAAATCGGTCTTCTCACAAAAACGTATGTAGCGTCCGAACGGTTTGGCCTACAAACTATTATGACCACTCTATTGAAAGATGAGACTCTCACGAACAAGATGGCATTCTCTCTTTTGCTAGGACGCTCACAAGCCTCACAAGACTCATCTGAAGATCCCCAGTACCAGGAAAAACAAATGAATTGAAGTATATATGGAGATAGTTTAGTACCTAAAATAAGGGGATAAATAAAAAAATTTAAAAAAAAAAGGTTTCCTGATTTGCTTATAAAGTGGGGAAAAAAGTATTTAGTCAGCCACGAATTGTGCAAGTTCTCCCACTTAAAAAGATGAGAGAGGCGGTGTGTTTGGGATCATTGTCATGCTGAAAGACCCAGCCACGTTTCATCTTCAATGCCCTTGCTGATGGAAGGAGGTTTTCACTCAAAATCTCACGATACATGGCCCCATTCATTCTTTCCTTTAAACGGATCAGTCGTCCTGGTCCCTTTGCAGAAAAACAGCCCCAAAGCATGATGTTTCCACCCCCATGCTTCACAGTAGGTATGGTGTTCTTTGGATGCAACTCAGCATTCTTTGTCCTCCAAACACGACAAGTTGAGTTTTTACCAAAAAGTTCTGTTTGGTTTCATCTGACCATATGACATTCTCCCAATCCTCTTCTGGATCATCCAAATGCACTCTAGCAAACTTCAGACGGGCCTGGACATGTACTGGCTTAAGCAGGGGGACACGTCTGGCACTGCAGGATTTGAGTCCCTGGCGGCGTAGTGTGTTACTGATGGTAGGCTTTGTTACTTTGGTCCCAGCTCTCTGCAGGTCATTCACTAGGTCCCCCCGTGTGGTTCTGGGATTTTTGCTCACGTTCTTGTGATCATTTTGACCCCACGGGGTGAGATCTTGCGTGGAGCCCCAGATCGAGGGAGATTGTCAGTGGTCTTGTATGTCTTCCATTTCCTAATAATTGCTCCCACAGTTGATTTCTTCAAACCAAGCTGCTTACCTATTGCAGATTCAGTCTTCCCAGCCTGGTGTAGGTCTACAATTTTGTTTCTGGTGTCCTTTGTCAGCTTTTTGGTCTTGGCCATAGTGGAGTTTGGAGTGTGACTGTTTGAGGTTGTGGACAGGTGTCTTTTATACTGATAACAAGTTCAAACAGGTGCCATTAATACAGGTAACGAGTGGAGGACAGAGGAGCCTCTTAAAGAAGAAGTTACAGGTCTGTGAGAGCCAGAAATATTGCTTGTTTGTAGGTGACCAAATACTTATTTTCCACCATAATTTGCAAATAAATTCATTAAAAATCCTACAATGTGATTTTCTGGATATTTTTTTCTCAATTTGTCTGTCATAGTTGACGTGTACTTATGATGAAAATTACAGGCCTCTCTCATATTTTTAAGTGGGCGAACTTGCACAATTGGTGGCTGACTAAATACTTTTTTCCCCACTGTACCTCTCAGATATAGGACAGACAGTTTAGAACAAACCCCCTTTAGATTTTTTTTGGGACTATCTGTTGTTCCATGTAGTGGATCTGTTATTCAACACGTTTCAATTGGCTAATAACATTAATGCTAAATTCAATGTTTTATCCAGTAAATGTTTTATATATTTTTGATACCTTAAGGGGTCTTAAAATTCAAAATCAAATAGCTAAATCCTCCTTGGTATGACTATCTCAAAACAATTCCCCCCCCCCCCCCCCCCCCCGGATTAGACAGGTCTTAGACTCTAGAGAGTTGTTTGAACTCTGTAACTATTTTAAATGCACCACTGGCCTCATGCATAGCCATGGGAAGTAGGACTGCTGAGGGTTCTGCAACACCCACTGATAAACACAAATAAAAAAAATACAAATTTGAAAACATTTGTTTAATTTTTTTCTTCACAAAATTATTGAACAAGGGCCTTTATTATCCCTGTATAAGCAGAGAAAAATACTCATCAGCAGAGCGGAGAAAAACACTCCTCAGCACCCCCCGCCTCCCCCATCTTCCCGTGACCATGGCCTCATGGTGAAATCCCTGAGCAGTTTCCTTCCTCTCCAGCAACTGAGTTAGGAAGGACGCCTGTATCTTTGTAGTGACTGGGTGTATTGATAAACCATCTAAAGTGTTATTAATAACTTCACCATGCTCAATGGGATATTCATTGTCTGTTTTTTATTGAATTGTTACCCATCTACCAATAGGTGCCCTTCTTTGCGAGGCAATGGAACACCTTCCTGGTCTTTGAGGTTAAATCTGTGTTTGAAATTCACTGCTCAACTGAGGGACCTTACAGATAATTGTATGTGTTGGGTGCAGAGGTTAGGTAGTTAAATAATTCCACTTTGACATTATGGGGTGTCGTGTGTGACCCATCAAATCTAAATTTAATCAATTTAAAATTCAGGCTGTAGCGCAACAAAATGTGGGAATAGTCAAGGGGTGTGCATACTTTCTGAATGTGCTGTAGATAGCACCTTTTTTCCTAAGGGTGTAGTACGACTCTATTTATCTCAAGAATATGCGTAGTAAATGTAAAATGATTTTTTTTCTATAAGGTATCATTTGCCTTCTGTAGTTCAGCTGATGTTTTACAGGTTTTGTAGTTCAGCTGATGTTTTACAGGTTTTCAACGTCCTTTATCAATTTGAACAGACTAGAGTAACAAATATCAATGGCATGTGTCTATTTCTTCATTGCGATACAAGACTTTGAAAAGTGGGCACAATTTCAATCATGGGGTCCACAAACTTGGGCCCAAAACAATGAATGCAGAAGCAGTGGTGTGTCAACTGCAAGTGGGTTTTGAAGAATTGGCATAGTCATTTAAGCAGCACCTCACATCCTTCACAAACAAATGAAGCCCCCACAGCTTCAAAGTGAGATTGATATCTCCTTTTTGAGACTTCATACACAACACTGGGGTTCTGAATATTGAGAGAGGTGCTTCTTTCCATGGGGAAGAACCCGTCAGAGACATCCCCTCCCTCCCTCCCCCATCCTATTCTCTAAGGTGATGTAAAAAAAGGGAAGAAGAGGCAGTGAGAGTTTTCATCAAGTTCATCAATATTCAGTCATTCATGGTAGAATCCTGGCAGGTTCTAGATTCAGACTGCTATGAAATGACTGGATGGATGTTCTCCTTTGTCACAGTGAGGAAACGTCTGAAATTGAATTCCTAAAATCTAAATAGCTAGAACAATCCTCCCAACCCAGTCACAGCCATACATTTCACTTAGTGATGGAAAACTTTTCAATTTGCGGTTCAAATCTTAAGCACTACCCAGCCAGTAGATAGGATAGGGATGAATGTGCTCTACTCTAAGATAGGTAGAGAGAGAGAGAGAGAGAGAGAGAGAGAGAGAGAGAGAGAGAGAGAGAGAGAGAGAGAGAGAGAGAGAGAGAGAGAGAGAGAGAGAGAGAGAGAGAGAGAGAGAGAGAGAGAGAGAGAGAGAAAAAATCCCTGTTATAGGTAGAGAAAAATCGTATTAGATTTTCCCAAAAATATGGTGATTTCGAAAACAAAAGGAGCCTTAGATTACAGGGAGAAATGTTTTAAAACGATATCCTATGAATCCTAACTCATTGTATCCAAACATCATCATGCAACAATGCAAAAAGAAAAGGAAAATTCAACAAATCTATTGTTTAATAAAGACGTTTCTGTTATGTTTAAAAGGCAGCGAACCCAGTAAGTGAATGGACAATATCACCCATGACTGAACTGGTCACCCCGTGTCTCAATGACCTGTACTCACATGGGTCACACAATCTGCAGAAGCCTGTGACCGAGAAGCATCGCAACTCTTTTATACTCTCCTGTCGATATGTGTTGAAATGTGGTTATGGCATGATTAGCATTGCAACAGCGCTTTGCTGTGAAATTAGATTATAGGTTCTACTTCTCAATATGATAAAAAAAGACAAGCAAGATTCTCCTGTCTCAAGTTGTGGGGACTATTGAAGGATTAGCATGTATGTGCAATTCTTGTGCGGAAGGAAAGCAGATTGCACTGCTGCATAGATAGATAGCATGTTATTATATTTTCTCACAGAGACAAAACATCTTACAGGACAGAAAACATTAAAGGCATTTAGCAGACACTCTTAACCAGAGCAAATAGGGTTAAGCGCCTTGCTCAAGGGCACATTTTTCACCTAGTCAGCTCAGGGGTTTGAACCAGCAACCTTTCAGTTACTGGTCCAATGCTCTTAACCGCTAGGCAACCCGCCACCCCTACAGACAAAATACAAAACTGTACAAGGGACCATGCAAGTGAAAACATTGTTAACATCACAGACCAGGAATTACATCAACAATCACTAAAAACATTCTTCCCATCTCAGACCAGGAATTACATCAACAATCACTAAAAACATTCTTCACATCTCAGACCAGGAATTACATCAACAATCACTAAAAACATTCTTCACATCACAGACCAGGAATTACATCAACAATCACTAAAAACATTCTTCACATCACAGACCAGGAATTGAAGAATCACTTAAAAAATTGCCATATATTCTAAGTGCTATATAAATATTACTATTAGTATTATTTTGAATTAGGTTAGCTAGTGTCTATGTGATAGGAAACAGAAGGGGCCTTAAGACTGTAACCTATATGAATGTTAGGTAGTGTGTTTACAGTCTGGCTATTTGTCTGTTAGACATATATATATATATATATATATATATATATATATATATATATATATATATATATATATATATGATAGATTTTTTGATACCTATGTATGATGTGTTAAGAATGGCATTTTTTAAAACGGAAAAATATATCTATCTGTAACCAATAAAAGTTGGTATCATTGAGGCAAAGAAAGATTTGTGCTAGCGGAAGAAAAGTGTGGAGTGGTCATAGCATTTCATAGCATAAGCGGAAGATAATGGGGATGCTTGATGTTATCCTGTTAGGTCCTTTATTACCTGCTGTGTGATGAGGTCAACAGCTGTCACGTCCTTAGACCGTAACCCTGACCCTGAACCTAACCCTAACCCTAACCCTAACCCTACTGTGTGATGAGGTAAACAGCCAGCTGTCACGTCCTTAGACCGTAACCCTGACCCTGAACCTAACCCTAACCCTAACCCTAACCCTAACCCTAACCCTGCTGTGTGATGAGCTAAACAGCCAGCTGTCACGTCCATAGACCTTAACTCTAACCCTAACCCTGAACCTAACCCTAACCCTAACCCTGAACCTAACCCTAACCCTAACCCTAACCCTAACCATAACCCTGCTGTGTGGTGAGCTGAACAGCCAGCTGTCACGTCCATAGACCCTAACCCTAACCCTGAACCTAACCCTAACCCTAACCCTAACCCTAACCCTAACCCTAACCCTAACCCTGCTGTGTGGTGAGCTGAACAGCCAGCTGTCACGTCCATAGACCCTAACCCTAACCCTAACCCTGTGCCTAACCCTAACCCTAACCCTGAACCTAACCCTAACCCTAACCCTAACCCTAACCCTAACCCTAACCCTGAACCTAACCCTAACCCTAACCCTGCTGTGTGGTGAGCTAAACAGCCAGCCATTACGTCCATAGACCCTAAACCTAACCCTGATCCTAACTCCAACCCTAATCCTGCTGTGTGGTGAGCTAAACAGCCAGCCGTCAAATCCATAGATTAATAGCTCCTTCAAATCCAGATTAAACGTTCTTTTAATCACCCGGCCTGAAGTGTGAATTAATTAGGAAACAGTTACAAAAAGGGGGTATTTTGTCATCAAAATGTTAATTAGCAGGGGGTCCTGACCCTCTCTGTGGGCTTTGTGTATCCCCAGCTGAGGCTGAGGGGGCTTGTCCACTGTCCACACTTAATGACGCTAATATTAAACACTCACTGAATGTTGTCGCACTTTTGTCCTCATTCATATCAGAATGAAGTTCTTGGGGGCCCGGCCGGGCCCCTGCGTTCGTTCGTTTATCAATCACCGTAGGGCTCCAGCTGTTCCACAAGGCTTTGGCAAGGCTTCAACAGCCGGCCTTACAAATTGTCTGTGAATAGCATTGAGCAAGGGCCCCCTCAACCCCCTTTTGTCACTGTCTCCTGACAAACGTCCCATCCACACAGGCAACACACACAGCCTCCTCTCCCCCAGCACCAGACACACAGACCTTCCTACCTTCTGTTCTCTATCTGCTCTGCTCTGCTATCACATAGCCATGCTTTGCATTCTCACATGTAAGCACTTTGAAATGCATCCTCTGTAAAAAAAAAAAACAGTGCTCTATAAATAAAGTTTGATTTGATTTGATATGAGCAACGATGAGGATGGGCATGGATATGGGGAGGGAGTTTGGACTGGTCTGTCTCCACTATCCAGCCCTCAGTTTGTACTGAGCCCAGCTATCAAGTTATTAGGTAGATTATGATGCTTTTACAACCAGGGTTTCTCAAACAAACCTAAATATTGCAGTTCATTAGAAATAATTTGCCAGTGCCTTTATTAATAAGACATTTGTTTTGAAATTGTGCTCTCTCAGAACACGTTCACACTAAATTTGTACACAAAGACGGGGAAGAAAACATAGCCTTTTAAAGTAAGTTTTTGGGGAAATAATGATGTATTGTCAAACTTAGTTGATACTATCAACTAACCCATCTTAGATCTTAGAACTCATACCTACTGTTCTAGAACTCCCACAAACAGTTCCACTGTTGTCAGAACTCCAAAGTCCAAGACACAGAAACTGCCACATCAGGTAAAAAACACAAGCCATGGCGTTACTAGGGGGGATAAAAAATGCAATTGTCATAGCAGCAGAATGAATGAATTGTTCAGTTTTTCTTTTGTACTCATTTCAGAGGAAATGATGAAGATAGATGGGCAGATGAATTAGCTGTCCTCCAAGGTCAAACGCTGATTGCCTTATCACTCTATTATTGAACTCTGTGGAACTATTACCACTGACACTTTGTCTTGATATTTTGTACATCCGGAAAAGGAAGGGGGAGAGAAAGAAAGTGAAAGAGATACCAATTGATTGTTTGGCGGTGGAATCAGTCATAGTCATCTTCGGTGGATGGAGTAATAGGGTTGAAGTGTGTTGCAGGTTGAGGCAGAGAGAGCGGCTGAAAATAAGAGAGATTGGTTTGAGCCCCTGGGAACTGAATCGATGTGAGTTGCATGTAAGCTGTTCGGTATTGTTTAGAGGAAGACAGGGAGGAGGGGGGCTGTTTGGTGTTGTTTAGAGGAAGACAGGGGGGAGGGGGGCTGTTTGGTGTTGTTTAGAGGAAGACAGGGCGGAGGGGGGCTGTTTGGTGTTGTTTAGAGGAAGACAGGGCGGAGGGGGGCTGTTTGGTGTTGTTTAGAGGAAGACAGGGAGGAGGGGGGCTGTTTGGTGTTGTTTAGAGGAAGACAGGGAGGAGGGGGGCTGTTTGGTGTTGTTTAGAGGAAGACAGGGAGGAGGGGGGCTGTTTGGTGTTGTTTAGAAGAAGACAGGGAGGAGGGGGGCTGTTTGGTGTTGTTTAGAGGAAGACAGGGAGGAGGAGGGCTGTTTGGTGTTGTTTAGAGGAAGACAGGGAGGAGGGGGGCTGTTTGGTGTTGTTTAGAGGAAGACAGGGAGGAGGGGGGCTGTTTGGTGTTGTTTAGAGGAAGGCAGGGAGGAGGGGGGCTGTTTGGTGTTGTTTAGAGGAAGACAGGGAGGAGGGGGGCTGTTTGGTGTTGTTTAGAGGAAGACAGGGAGGAGGGGGGCTGTTTGGTGTTGTTTAGAGGAAGACAGGGAGGAGGGGGGCTGTTTGGTGTTGTTTAGAGGAAGACAGGGAGGAGGGGGGCTGTTTGGTGTTGTTTAGAGGAAGACAGGGCGGAGGGGGGCTGTTTGGTGTTGTTTAGAGGAAGACAGGGAGGAGGGGGGCTGTTTGGTGTTGTTTAGAGGAAGACAGGGCAGAGGGGGCTGTTTGGTGTTGTTTAGAGGAAGACAGGGAGGAGGGGGGCTGTTTGGTGTTGTTTAGAGGAAGACAGGGAGGAGGGGGGCTGTTTGGTGTTGTTTAGAGGAAGACAGGGAGGAGGGGGGCTGTTTGGTGTTGTTTAGAGGAAGACAGGGAGGAGGGGGGCTGTTTGGTGTTGTTTAGAGGAAGACAAGGAGGAGGGGGGCTGTTTGGTGTTGTTTAGAGGAAGACAGGGAGGAGGGGGGCTGTTTGGTGTTGTTTAGAGGAAGACAGGGAGGAGGGGGGCTGTTTGGTGTTGTTTAGAGGAAGACAGGGAGGAGGGGGGCTGTTTGGTGTTGTTTAGAGGAAGACAGGGCGGAGGGGGGCTGTTTGGTGTTGTTTAGAGGAAGACAGGGAGGAGGGGGGCTGTTTGGTGTTGTTTAGAGGAAGACAGGGAGGAGGGGGGCTGTTTGGTGTTGTTTAGAGGAAGACAGGGAGGAGGGGGGCTGTTTGGTGTTGTTTAGAGGAAGGCAGGGAGGAGGGGGGCTGTTTGGTGTTGTTTAGAGGAAGACAGGGAGGAGGGGGGCTGTTTGGTGTTGTTTAGAGGAAGACAGGGAGGAGGGGGGCTGTTTGGTGTTGCTTAGAGGAAGACAGGGAGGAGGGGGGCTGTTTGGTGTTGTTTAGAGGAAGACAGGGAGGAGGGGGGCTGTTTGGTGTTGTTTAGAGACAGGCAGGGAGGAGGGGGGCTGTTTGGTGTTGTTTAGAGGAAGACAGGGAGGAGGGGGGCTGTTTGGTGTTGTTTAGAGGAAGACAGGGAGGAGGGGCGCTGTTTGGTGTGGTTTAGAGGAAGACAGGGAGGAGGGGGTCTGTTTGGTGTTGTTTAGAGGAAGACAGGGAGGAGGGGGGCTGTTTGGTGTTGTTTAGAGGAAGACAGGGAGGAGGGGGGCTGTTTGGTGTTGTTTAGAGGAAGACAGGGAGGAGGGGGGCTGTTTGGTGTTGTTTAGAGGAAGACAGGGAGGAGGGGGGCTGTTTGGTGTTGTTTAGAGGAAGACAGGGAGGAGGGGGGCTGTTTGGTGTTGTTTAGAGGAAGACAGGGAGGAGGGGGGCTGTTTGGTGTGGTTTAGAGGAAGACAGGGAGGAGGGGGGCTGTTTGGTGTTGTTTAGAGGAAGACAGGGAGGAGGGGGGCTGTTTGGTGTTGTTAAGAGGCAGACAGGGACAAGGTTGGGGGTGAAAAATGTATGTGATATATTTTTTTGCGTTGTTCTTGGATGATGCACTTTGGTGCTTTTCCTTTGCTATTACAGGTGATTCTCTATGTTCTCTGTGAACGTATGTCAGTCACACACTTTCTGTCTGCTCCCATATTTAAATGTCAACTTTAACATCCTGCGCTTTAAGAAGATACCAGGAGTGCACTATTGGATATTTCAATTTCTACCACTACAAACAAAACTGTGCCAAACTAAAATATGTGTTGTGAGGTAGGCCTAAAGGTTAAATCAAGAACAAAATCTGTTGTGTTTCTGATCATAGTTTATCTTCATGAACCTAGAAAATATCCCGTAGAAATGTCTGGCTCTCTTTGCTGTCATACACACTGTAATCCGATTGTATTCCCACTCTCCAGCAATCTTTTCACCCACTTTCTCCAACGCAGAGGCACTTCAATCAATCAAACGTATTTATAAAGACCCTTTACATCAGCAGTTGTCACAAAGGGCTTTTACAGTAACCCCCCTTAGATCACATTGGCTAGGAAAAACTCACTAAAGTGGGAAGAATCCTAGAGAGGAACCCGGCACTTGAAGTGTATGAATGCATCATCATCTCACTCAGAGAGAATCTATAGGCGTTTGGTAAATTAATCAACACCCCACCGTAATTCCAAATATTTGTCACACATGCTGATTGGGGTCAGCGCCTCAATACTATATCAAGGGAACAAGAAGTCCCCTAATGATTTATTACCAGCCTAGCCGCACATATTATTATGAAATGACTTTATTAGCTTTAAATCTACCAGTAATGTGCTTTTGGGGAGCAGGCATGGGTGACGAGCCTAGCCAGCGCCTGCATTAACCACTTGATTTGAATGAAGGCTCCATTGTACTACATGGATGCTCAATTTGGTCATATTACCACCATATCCACCACCACAATGCTGAGAGCAACGGGATCGTTCTCTGTACTGCACATGGATTTCAGAAAGTTAGAATTTCTCATGGCGATCCGTGTGATCCTGTTTAAAACTGAAACCGTGATATCTTTCATTGCTATCTTTGCTGTACAAAATCCTTCTGTTTTTGTGTTGAGTTTACATTTACATTTACATTTACATTTTAGTCATTTAGCAGACGCTCTTATCCAGAGCGACTTACAGTTAGTGAATACATATTTTATTATACCGGCCCCCCGTGGGAATCGAACCCACAACCCTGGCATTGCAAACGCCAGTTTACTCTTTCCTCATCATTTGATAGACTATCTGAAGGTTTGAATAGTTAAGCATTCAACCCTTGGAAGATGCAGACTAAACTATTAAAGTACGAAATTGTTATTTTTTTCTTTGCGCAGTACCACTCATATTTGTATAGACACCCAGAGGCCTAAATAACTAGATACTGCCTGTGGTTAGAGTTTCATTGTCTTCAGTACTCCTACAGTAGTGGGACACAGTCGGAAGACGCGGGCAGACTTGACGACGTTAGAAAAGTACAGCGTGTGGCCTTTAACGTCCCCGTTCTCTTAGTCACAGGAGAATAATAACTAAACAAGAATGTTGTTACACAGTAATGGGACTCGTACAAAATGGCTCCTCTCCTTCCTCATCATTATCAACTCCATTTCGTTCTCCCGTTCCTTCTGATGATCAATTAAGTCTTTAATGGATAGCCTGCTGTGTGCCGCGTGTGGGCTCTCAGATGATGACCGTCCACAGCCTACATTTAGTTTTGTGGTAAAACTGACAAATGACAGAACACACACACTCACAGTAGCAGCAGCACCGGCAGCACCGGCAGCACCGGCAGCACCGGCAGCACCACAGAACTGTCTGTCCCATACACATCTTTCTAAATTACTAGAACCTATTATTTCAATAAATTATTCTTATTTCTTCCTCCATGAAATATGTGTTTTATTGGTGTTTGCGTGATTGCTTTTGGATAAATGGTATCTTGCGCTTTGTTCACAGTTACGGAAACATTATATTAAGTGTATACGAGACATTTTGTTTTGGTGGAACAACATACATTTTGCAGACCCACAGTTATCAAGAAGCTAAGGCTTGCAGAAAATACTATAGACTTTGTCAGATATGAGATTCTGGACATTTAAACATTTACATGAAACTCATTGAATGTGGTAACTCTCACATCAGCAGTCAACAATGTTTAAGGTGAACTGAATTAGCCTACATGCTAATGCAATTCTCAGTTCAACACAACGGTCAATCCTCTCTTTCAAATGACTGTACCATTAGTAGGACAACGTTCTGAATGCAACCCTAAATAACTGTATTGTCACCTGGCAACCCAGCCTCGTGTTGACTCCTAGTTCTTATAGATTACTGCCCATTCCTTCCTTACACACAGCACACAGCTCACAGCACACAGCACACAAGCTTTGACACACAAAGCCTGATCAACATCCAAGGCTGCCGCTTGTCAGCATGGGAATATATAAAGATAAATGATATTATGTTAAATTCCACTTAATGACAAATTTGTAATTTTCTGAACATGGTCATTTTCTGGCTAGTGAATCAAGTGTAAGGAGCTAATTACGAAAGGATCTGAGCAAAAATAACTCCTCATTTTCAAGGATAATGGAAGAGAAATGTTTTAGATTAATGGCACTATTTATCTTTTTTAAATTTCTATCTTTCTCCGGTGATGGCTGATGCTCCCCAAGGAAAATATTCATAAAATGAAATTGAAGTCGTAACTTAATAGGTTATTAAAATTTTTGAGTGCATATCACTTCTCCTTTCGCGGCGCTGTAAATTTAAATTGAAGTTTGCGGCGGCGTCCGGGTTAGTCACCAGTGGAGGTTTTTTATGATGACACAATGGAGGAGGAACATGCATCTTTGTCAGGAGGTATTTGCTATTCTAATTTTATGGCAGGCCAGATTATCAAAAAGGAGAGTCGCGCGGCGGCTGGCTGACAACACCTCAGCCTTCAGCCATGTGTTTCCATTAGAGGCCTCTACTATCCAGGGCTTTGTTCCAGCTATTATTTTCCATTTTACTCTTTTACCCTGATTTAAAGTGAGGTAGCTCGACTTGCTGAATATTCTCTCCTGCCGTTTTTATTCCCCCCCTTTTATAGAGACTGGGGGAGTCAGGAGAGAGGAGGACATTCTGCACTGTAGGAGGTTTTACTAGTGGGACCCGGGCTCTCTTGGGGAGAGCTGCAGATCGGGGTCAAAGTGGAATAACTATCTTTAGCTCTGGCTACCGTGTTGTGTTGGAAATTCGGAGACGGAGAGATGGAGAGAGAGGGGGGAAGAGCGAGGGAGTAAAGTAAATAGAAGGGAAAGGTGGCAGTGTAACATCCTGTATCAGCGTGTCATTGTGCCAAGACCAACGCCTCTCTCGCTCTCTCTCTCTCTCTGAAGGTCAAGGGTCACATCTATTCATTTCCCTGAAACTTACGATGAGATTTTACTGACTACTTTGTAGTTATGATGAGGCCAACCAGCACGTCGTAAATTTGTCTCGGTTATTGGTCACCAACGATGAAACGTTTTTTATTTGACTTTCAAGGACATTGTGTTATATTTTTGTGTTGTCGTCCTGCAGCTCAACACAATGGGTGATACGCCGTGATTCATTCATTACTGCATGAAAAACTATTGGGAAATAAAAATGGGTTTAGTAGAAATATCTTTCATAAAAATGGTTTTAATACTCAAGTGGAGATTTTTTATTATTGTGTTATTTGTATGATGTTCTTATAAGTTATGATGTTCCTATAAGGTGTGATGTTACTATAAGGTATGATGTTCCTATAAGGTCTGGTGTTCCTATAAGGTATGATGTTCCTGTAAGGTATGATGTTCCTATAAGGTATTATGTTCCTATAAGGTATGATGTTCCTATAAGGTATGATGTTCCTATAAGGTATGATGTTCCTATAAGGTATGATGTTCCTATAAGGTATTATGTTCCTATAAGGTATGATGTTCCTATAAGGTATGATGTTCCTATAAGGTCTGGTGTTCCTATAAGGTATGATGTTCCTATAAGGTATGATGTTCCTATAAGGTATGATGTTCCTATAAGGTATGATGTTCCTATAAGGTATGATGTTCCTATAAGGTATGATGTTCCTGTAAGGTATGATGTTCCTATAAGGTATGATGTTCCTATAAGGTATGATGTTCCTATAAGGTATGATGTTCCTATAAGGTATGATATTCCTATACGGTATGATGTTCCTATAAGGTATGATGTTCCGATAAGGTATGATGTTCCTATAAGGTATGATGTTCCTGTTAGGTATGATGTTCCTATAGGGTATGGTGTTCCTATAAGGGTATGACATTCCTATAAGGTATGATGTTCCTGTAAGGTATGAGGTTCCTGTAAGGTATGATGTTCCTATAAGGTATGATGTTCCTATAGGGTATGGTGTTCCTATACGGTATGATGTTCCTATAAGGTATGATGTTCCTATAAGGTATGATGTTCCTATAAGGTATGATGTTCCTATAAGGTATGATGTTCCTATAAGGTATGATGTTCCTATAAGGTATGATGTTCCTGTAAGGTATGATGTTCCTATAGGGTATGACATTCCTATAAGGTATGATGTTCCTATAAGGGTATGACATTCCTATAAGGTATGATGTTCCTGTAAGGTATGATGTTCCTATAAGGTATGATGTTCCTGTAAGGTATGATGTTCCTATAAGGGTATGACATTCCTATAAGGTATGATGTTCCTGTAAGGTATGATGTTCCTATAAGGTATGATGTTCCTATAAGGTATGTTGTTCCTATAAGGTATGATGTTCCTGTAAGGTATGATGTTCCTGTAAGGGTATGACATTCCTATAAGGTATGATGTTCCTATAAGGTATGACATTCCTATAAGGTATGATGTTCCTATAAGGTATGATGTTCCTATAATATATAAGATATAACTGCTGCATTTGGATTGGTTAACCATTAGTCTTCAGTATTAGCTATTCAATAGCTATTTAAAAAATAATCAAGGATTTTTTGTTTAGCTTTCAAACAGTCAATTGTATCAACATTGAGTACTGCACTGACTACACAGTGTTGTCCACTAATGAAATTAAAAGCCCAGATGTATCGTTGAAGGACAGTTGTGATACCCGTTTACATGACTCTTGACCTGAACAGTACCCATAGATAATACCCTATGTCAGAGGTTACATTACCCATAGATAATACCCTGTGTCAGAGGTTATATATCCCATAGATAATACCCTGTGTCAGAGGTTACATTACCCATAGATAATACCCTGTGTCAGAGGTTACATTACCCATAGATAATACCCTGTGTCAGAGGTTACATTACCCATAGATAATACCCTATGTCAGAGGTTACATTACCCATAGATAATACCCTGTGTCAGAGGTTATATATCCCATAGATAATACCCTGTGTCAGAGGTTATATTACCCATAGATAATACCCTGTGTCAGAGGTTACATTACCCATAGATAATACCCTGTGTCAAAGGTTAGAGTAGAATACTGTGAATTCTAGAAGACTGAGGAGACGGTTGACCCATATGTCTCTGTAGAGTAGAATACTGTGAATTCTAGAAGACTGAGGAGACGGTTGACCCATATGTCTCTGTAGAGTAGAATACTGTGAATTCTAGAAGACTGAGGAGACGGTTGACCCATATGTCTCTGTAGAGTAGAATACTGTGAATTCTAGAAGACTGAGGAGACGGTTGACCCATATGTCTCTGTAGAGTAGAATACTATGAATTCTAGAAGACTGAGGAGACGGTTGACCCATATGTCTCTGTAGAGTAGAATACTGTGAATTCTAGAAGACTGAGGAGACGGTTGACCCATATGCCTCTGTAGAGTAGAATACTGTGAATTCTAGAAGACTGAGGAGACGGTTGACCCATATGTCTCTGTAGAGTAGAATACTGTGAATTCTAGAAGACTGAGGAGACGGTTGACCCATATGCCTCTGTAGAGTAGAATACTGTGAATTCTAGAAGACTGAGGAGACGGTTGACCCATATGTCTCTGTAGAGTAGAATACTGTGAATTCTAGAAGACTGAGGAGACGGTTGACCCATATGCCTCTGTAGAGTAGAATACTGTGAATTCTAGAAGACTGAGGAGACGGTTGACCCATATGTCTCTGTAGAGTAGAATACTGTGAATTCTAGAAGACTGAGGAGACGGTTGACCCATATGTCTCTGTAGAGTAGAATACTGTGAATTCTAGAAGACTGAGGAGACGGTTGACCCATATGTCTCTGTAGAGTAGAATACTGTGAATTCTAGAAGACTGAGGAGACGGTTGACCCATATGTCTCTGTAGAGTAGAATACTGTGAATTCTAGAAGACTGAGGAGACGGTTGACCCATATGTCTCTGTAGAGTAGAATACTGTGAATTCTAGAAGACTGAGGAGACGGTTGACCCATATGCCTCTGTAGAGTAGAATACTGTGAATTCTAGAAGACTGAGGAGACGGTTGACCCATATGCCTCTGTAGAGTAGAATACTGTGAATTCTAGAAGACTGAGGAGACGGTTGACCCATATGTCTCTGTAGAGTAGAATACTGTGAATTCTAGAAGACTGAGGAGACGGTTGACCCATATGCCTCTGTAGAGTAGAATACTGTGAATTCTAGAAGACTGAGGAGACGGTTGACCCATATGTCTCTGTAGAGTAGAATACTGTGAATTCTAGAAGACTGAGGAGACGGTTGACCCATATGCCTCTGTAGAGTAGAATACTGTGAATTCTAGAAGACTGAGGAGACGGTTGACCCATATGTCTCTGTAGAGTAGAATACTGTGAATTCTAGAAGACTGAGGAGACGGTTGACCCATATGTCTCTGTAGAGTAGAATACTGTGAATTCTAGAAGACTGAGGAGACGGTTGACCCATATGTCTCTGTAGAGTAGAATACTGTGAATTCTAGAAGACTGAGGAGACGGTTGACCCATATGTCTCTGTAGAGTAGAATACTGTGAATTCTAGAAGACTGAGGAGACGGTTGACCCATATGTCTCTGTAGAGTAGAATACTGTGAATTCTAGAAGACTGAGGAGACGGTTGACCCATATGTCTCTGTAGAGTAGAATACTGTAAATTCTAGAAGACTGAGGAGACGGTTGACCCATATGTCTCTGTAGAGTAGAATACTGTGAATTCTAGAAGACTGAGGAGACGGTTGACCCATATGTCTCTGTAGAGTAGAATACTGTGAATTCTAGAAGACTGAGGAGACGGTTGACCCATATGCCTCTGTAGAGTAGAATACTGTGAATTCTAGAAGACTGAGGAGACGGTTGACCCATATGCCTCTGTAGAGTAGAATACTGTGAATTCTAGAAGACTGAGGAGACGGTTGACCCATATGCCTCTGTAGAGTAGAATACTGTGAATTCTAGAAGACTGAGGAGACGGTTGACCCATATGTCTCTGTAGAGTAGAATACTGTGAATTCTAGAAGACTGAGGAGACGGTTGACCCATATGCCTCTGTAGAGTAGAATACTGTGAATTCTAGAAGACTGAGGAGACGGTTGACCCATATGTCTCTGTAGAGTAGAATACTGTGAATTCTAGAAGACTGAGGAGACGGTTGACCCATATGCCTCTGTAGAGTAGAATACTGTGAATTCTAGAAGACTGAGGAGACGGTTGACCCATATGTCTCTGTAGAGTAGAATACTGTGAATTCTAGAAGACTGAGGAGACGGTTGACCCATATGTCTCTGTAGAGTAGAATACTGTGAATTCTAGAAGACTGAGGAGACGGTTGACCCATATGTCTCTGTAGAGTAGAATACTGTGAATTCTAGAAGACTGAGGAGACGGTTGACCCATATGTCTCTGTAGAGTAGAATACTGTGAATTCTAGAAGACTGAGGAGACGGTTGACCCATATGTCTCTGTAGAGTAGAATACTGTGAATTCTAGAAGACTGAGGAGACGGTTGACCCATATGTCTCTGTAGAGTAGAATACTGTGAATTCTAGAAGACTGAGGAGACGGTTGACCCATATGTCTCTGTAGAGTAGAATACTGTGAATTCTAGAAGACTGAGGAGACGGTTGACCCATATGTCTCTGTAGAGTAGAATACTGTGAATTCTAGAAGACTGAGGAGACGGTTGACCCATATGTCTCTGTAGAGTAGAATACTGTGAATTCTAGAAGACTGAGGAGACGGTTGACCCATATGTCTCTGTAGAGTAGAATACTGTGACTCAGTATCAATATCATTAGTGTAATATATGGTACGGTTGATTTGATCTTTTACACATTCACAGCTAAAAGACTGAAAATGTCAAAAATATGCCATTTTAATAGCAGAAAATCAGATTCTTAAAAATATGTTCAGCGTGTCACCTTTTTCTGGACTGTATGCTAAATACTATTTTATTTTACATTACATACTGTAAGACAACTGGCCCTTCAGGACATTATGCATTCTTATAGGGATATTTTACTAACTTTGTGCTCACAGTTTTATACCCAATTCTCCACATAATATCCCCTTGATATGTTTAAATCTGTTTTTGGATATTGCCCTGGTGGGACGTCCTCTGTGGTTCATTTATGGTCAATAACAAGGAGTTGATGATGGGACCTACTGTGTAGTCAGCAGCACTAGGGCGTATGGCTGTTTCAGACTAATATAACCCCCCAGTTAGAACTATGAGTTAATAATACATCCGTTTTTATAGTGCTCTATAGTGCCTTTCTCAGACCCCAAAACAGGTTGTGATGGTCTCAGGCAGGACTTCAGACGCAGTATCAGGACACTGCTCCTACAACACTGAACCCAAAACCAAAACCAGAGACACTAAACGTCCGTCACTCACACATCTTGGATGGTAATATTACTTACAGGTTGAAACATGGTGTACTGTATATCAGGGTCTCTGGTTGGTTTGAAATTAATAACATTTTGTTCCCCCCCCCCCCCATTTAAAAAATGGACGGGGTGCAAATTTATCATTTCTGAAGCCAGGGGTTCTCTCTAAGGTAGGCCACATCCCCTCCAGGATTTTCCTTCTGTTTCTGTTGATCTTTTTTCAATTTCTATTTAGAAATTCTGCATCCTGAAAACCTTAAAGTATAACATATTGGAACGGTCCTCAGACGTATCCTGACCTGTTTATGCTGCATAACGTTGATAAGCTGTCAGAGCCCCCAGAGAGAGAGAGAGAGAGAGAGAAATAGAGAATGAAAGAAATAGAGAGGGAGAGAGAGAGAGAGAGAGCTGGGGAGGGGTGAGAATGGAAACAGAGCGATCCTTTAAACTGCCTGGGTGATATTGGCTAGATAATAAAATAAATCAATCAGACAACGGAGGGCTGAATATTCCATTTGTTATCCATATTCCTTATGGGCAGGAGAATGATACAGAAATGTAAAAACACCAATTCCACTTCTTTTCCCCCTCTGGAATGGTGAAACACTTGAGATGCTGTTCTCATGTCAGAAGACAAAGTGCATGCTTTCCCTCCAGCCTGGACCAGATCAATCTAAAAGGCAGCAGGCAGAATTACTGCTTCTAATGTTGTGTTATGTAGTCTTAACCCAGCCGGCGTCCCTAAAGGCACCCTAGTCACTATATGGTGCACTACTTTTGAGGGATAGTGCACCATATAGGGAACAGGGTACCGTTTGAGACACAGTCCCAGGCTTCTCTTTCGCTATCTCTGTTTCTGTCCATCTCTCAAACCTCATGTACTGTATACATACATATATAAATCAAGGGTTTCGCATTGTAATGGCCTTGTATCGTATAATGTCTTCCCCAGTGGAAGGGATATTATGTGACATGATAGGTTGAATGGAAAAAGTGTCTAACAGATGAAATAGGTCAAAGCATTCAAAATGTGGTCAAATGTAAACAACTTTATGAATGTAAATATGTTAGGATCCTGACCATCACTGAGGAATAGTTGAATTTAATTCATTCGTTGATTGAGCACCGTATTTACGGACTGACACTAAGCCACTAATGTTGTCAGTTAATCTGCCTCAAAATCTCATTTAAAAATCCACTTTGTCTCCTACCCTCTCCTGATATGATCATATACAAGGCCCTCACAATAATCCATTTGTAGAGGCAAAGGCTAGTCACAAGCATCATCAGATCAGTTAGTACTGGTTTTAATCTAATCTAGCCTGGAACCAGATCACTTTGTACTGGTTGAATCTAATCTAGCATGGAACCAGATCACTTTGTACTGGTTGAATCTAATCTAGCCTGGAACCAGATCACTTTGTACTGGTTGAATCTAATCTAGCCTGGAACCAGATCACTTTGTACTGGTTGAATCTAATCTAGCCTGGAACCAGATCACTTTGTGCTGGTTGAATCTAATCTAGCATGGAACCAGATCACTTTGTACTGGTTGAATCTAATCTAGCCTGGAACCAGATCACTTTGTACTGGTTGAATCTAATCTAGCATGGAACCAGATCACTTTGTGCTGGTTGAATCTAATCTAGCATGGAACCAGATCACTTTGTGCTGGTTGAATCTAGCCTGGAACCAGATCACTTGGTGCTGTATTGCCAACTACTGCAGTCATTGTCACGCCAAAGGAGCCGGCAAGACAGTACAAACAGATCTGGGACCAGGCTAGGTTGAATCACACACCTGATTATCAGTGACAGCCAGGCCAGGGCCTTGCTGGTCTGCTGTGGGCCTCAGCCTTGCTGGTCTGTTGTGGGCCTCAGCCTCCCTGACGTCCCTGCAGACAGACACCCAGGGCCTTGCTGGTCTGCTGTGGGCCTCAGCCTTGCTGGTCTGCTGTGGGCCTCAGTCTCCCTGACGTCCCTGCAGACAGACACCCAGGGCCTTGCTGGTCTGTTGTGGGCCTCAGCCTCCCTGACGTCCCTGCAGACAGACACCCAGGGCCTTGCTGGTCTGTTGTGGGCCTCAGTCTCCCTGACGTCCCTGCAGACAGACACCCAGGGCCTTGCTGGTCTGTTGTGGGCCTCAGTCTCCCTGACGTCCCTGCAGACAGACACCCAGGGCCTTGCTGGTCTGTTGTGGGCCTCAGCCTCCCTGACGTCCCTGCAGACAGACACCCAGGGCCTTGCTGGTCTGTTGTGGGCCTCAGCCTCCCTGACGTCCCTGCAGACAGACACCCAGGGCCTTGCTGGTCTGTTGTGGGCCTCAGTCTCCCTGACGTCCCTGCAGACAGACACCCAGGGCCTTGCTGGTCTGTTGTGGGCCTCAGTCTCCCTGACGTCCCTGCAGACAGCCACCCAGGGCCTTGCTGGTCTGTTGTGGGCCTCAGTCTCCCTGACGTCCCTGCAGACAGACACCCAGGGCCTTGCTGGTCTGTTGTGGGCCTCAGCCTCCCTGACGTCCCTGCAGACAGACACCCAGGGCCTTGCTGGTCTGTTGTGGGCCTCAGCCTCCCTGACGTCCCTGCAAGGGTCCAGAACGTATCAGTCCCTACAAGATTCCGCAATTGTGATATCGCATTTGTTTTTGCAAAATTAAGAATTTCCTGTATATTAAATCAAATAAAATAAAATCAAATTGTATTTGTCACATACACGTGTTTAGCAGATGTTATTGCGGGTGTAGCGAAATGCGAGGACTTGCAAATGTGATCCATCGCATTATCGCATTAAACAGTCAAATCATCGCAATATTATCACATAAAACTGACCCATCACTGCAGCACAAAAAGAGCGCTGGCAATTTCAACCAATCACCGCACATGTACAGCATAATATGGTGCAATCAAGCCACACGTCAACAAACTTTTCCCCTCGCCAGAGCATTTTCTCAACAAATTGGACAAAATCATTGGATATTGCTAGATCCTGGAGGGACTGACAAATCACTCAACACCTGACCTCACCTACCGTTAGTCACCATATGCTTTCATCATCCCACTGCCCCTTTTAACCCCTCTTACACCTCTCTGAGAGGGTATTTCAAGTCTCTCCCAACTGCGCTGCCATTTTAATCTTTATTTCATAATGTCCACTCTCCCCGGACCACTAATATACTGTCTCATTTCTTCTTCTCCCAATTTCAGTTAATTCGCGACCATCTGCCTTAGCATCTGTTAGAGGGGAGAAAGGAGGAAACGATCCCACACTGACTGAGGGAAGAAGAAAACAGAGCTTTCTTTTCTTGTTTTTCCTCCTAGAGTCTTGGTCATTTCTGGCCGCTGTGTTGTCTCTGTCTTTGTCAGTAGGCCCCCACAGGCTCCACCCCTCTCCAGCTAACTCTTCCCTTTGTCGCATAAGCCCTTCTCAAACTCCTTTTTAAGTCTAATGCTACATGTAAACCTCATGCCTGCTTCCTCTCCTGTCCTGGTGGCCTGGAGAAAATCCGAAGGAGGAGGAGGAGGAGGGAAGGGGTCATATCCTTTCCATGTCCAACTGCTTAGTCAATAACCACTGTCAACATGACCGCACAAAAGATCAAGAAAAGTGCAATTGTACTTTTCGGACGATAGCGGGGGAGCTTTCATATGGGTAGGGCTGAGAAAAGGCTCACCACCTCCTCCTCCTCCTCCTCCTCCTCCTCCTCCTCCCACCCCTCCTCCTTGTCTTCTTTGAGGCTTGCCGACAATAGAGGAGCCTGCTGCATTGCCAGGGAAAGCCACGGGATCACCCCAGTCAGCCTGCGGATTACAGACATTCTTTGGCAGGGCCGGGGTTGCTGCGGAGAGGAGAGCGCCGTCGCCGGGCCCTCGTGGCCCTCAGAGGCAGCAGCAACGCCTCGGGCCGTCTCCTCTTCTCCTCTGTATTGTGTTCACACGTTTGACAGACACAGAGCCCGTAATAATCTCTTTTCCCGCAGGGACCTGCACCATTTGTTTGGCAGACATTACAAACACTTCCAATCCTTGTTTCTGTTTCCCATCCCTTCTTCCTTCTCGTCCTCCTCCGTCCTCAGTGTTACCTATCAGTGGAATCTAATTAATGCAGGCTCTCCTCTTTTCTCTCTTCATCCGTACTTCCTGTTCGTTGTTTGATCCTTTATTTGACCCCCCTCTCTCTAAATCCAGGATTAAAAAGTCAAGCTTGCACTGGTTAGCACTTAGCATAGCATATTTAACCAGAGGAAGCGGTTGACTTCTTAATCCCTATATAACACAAATACTAATATTTGATTGGCTATAAGTGAAGAAAATGCATATTTATTGCCACGTTATCATCCCTGTTATTATATTATTATTTCTACTCATTTTTGTCACTTAAATGAAAGAGGTCAGGGATTTCTGTAAATAGAATAAAAAGGATTAGAGAGTTAATGTGTAGGATATTAGGATATTCTTTTAAGCAGTTTATGTGATTTAATTTAGAATTAATCGTGTTTTCCACCATGTTCATAAAATTATAATTTTAATCAGTCGCTCCCAGGAGAAGTTGTTAAATTCTGTCTACGGTTCAGTGTTGCTTATTAGATATAGTTTATACAGCCTTATAAACACACCAGATATCTTAGATATAGTCTATACTGCCTTATAAACACACCAGATATCTTAGATATAGTCTATACTGCCTTATAAACACACCAGATATCTTAGATATAGTCTATACTGCCTTATAAACACACCAGATATCTTAGATATAGTCTATACTGCCTTATAAACACACCAAAAATCTTAGATATAGGCTATACACACCGTTATAAACAGAACCACATCTCCATGGTTACAGAGAAGAACAATACAATTGTTTAAAATATGGCAGTGTGCAGTACACCTGTACCCCCCCCCCCCTCCCCCATACCCCAAAGCTAACCCCCCTGTACCCCAAACTGTACCTGTTATTATCTCGTTGTTTGAGTGTATGTAACCTTAAGATATTTCTACCTGCATCTCTACAGTATGACAGCCTATCATCTGTACCCCAAGCTACCTACAGATTAAACTACCTTTACTGTTCACTTACATAACTGTTGTCTGACTGTAACGTCTGAATGTAGCCTTGATATTGATATGTTATACCTGCCAGTGGATGTACAGTAGTATCTATGACAACCTCTTTATGGCCTATCCCTGTGAAAGGAAAGGATTTGTGAAGCTATAATTGGTTCTTCCTCAAATGTCTCATCTCAGTATGCCTGCCCTCCTCTCCCTCCACAGGGAGTACTTTACATTACACGCTAACTTTCCACAATGGCTACTGAGTCTCTCTCTCTCTCTCTCTCTCTGTCTCTCTCTCTACGTCTCTCTCTCTCTCTCTCTCTCTCTCTCTCTCTCTCTCTCTCTCTCTCTCTCTCTCTACGTCTCTCTCTCTCTCTCTCTCTCTCTCTCTCTCTCTCTCTCTCTCTCTCTCTCTCTCACACACTCTCTCTCTCTCTCTCTCTCTCTCTCTTATGACTTAGCCCGGCCTCTCTAATGGCTATCTGGGGCTCTGTCCCAAATGGCACCCTATTCCCTATATAGTGTACTACTTTTGACCCTATGGGCCCTGGTCAAAAGTAGTGTACTATATAGGGAATAGGGTGCCATTTGGGACACATCCTGGGAGTGCTGCCTCTGGCTATCCTGTCGCAAATAAATAGAAGCTGACACAGTAATTTACTCAGATCTTCTCTATAGTTTTTGTACCCCCGTTCTCCCCTCTGGAGATTACCCCGTAACAACAATTATTTCAAATGTCATTGATTCCTGCCTGCAGGCTACCAGACAAATGAACATTACATCTTTTAACGCCGTAAAATTACAATGTTTAAGCTTTTTTATTTTTTACCCACGCAGGAAAAGTGAACCTTACTCTAAAACCAAACCAGACAGCAAAACCAAAGGCGTTGGTTGGTTGTTGGTTGGATTTCTCTGTCTTCTCCCTAAATCAGACATACCAATGTTTTTTTTTTTTTTTTTTTTTTTTTAAACAAATGACTATTAACCTCTTTGTAATAGGGGCAAAGCCTCATTTAGAGAGAAGACCCAGTGGAGGACATGTAACTCCCTTTCACTGGAGCCTTGTCAGATCACAGCACTAACCAATACCAACAGATAGATATACAGCCATAGTGCTGCTACCATACAGCCATAGCATATACTAACCCTAACCCTAACCAAGATTAACAGATATATATATATATATATATATATATATATATATATATATATATATATATATATACACTGAAAAATATATAAACGCAACATGCAACTATTTCAAAGATTTTACAGTTCATTTAAGGAAATCAGTCAATTGAAATAAATTCATTAGGCCCTAATCGATGGATTTCACATGACTGGGAATACAGTTGGTCACAAATACATACAAAAAAAGTTAGGGGCAGTCAGTATATGGTGTGACCACCATTTGCCTCATGCAGCAAGACACATCTTCTTCACATACAGTTGATTAGGCTGTTGACTATGGCCTGTGGAATGTTGTCCCACTCCTCTTCAATGGCTGTGCAAAGTTGCTGGATATTGGCAGGAACTGGAACAAGCTGTCGTACACATCGATCCAGAGCATCCCAAACATGCTCAATGGGTGACATGTCTGGTGAGTATGCAGGCCATGGAAGATGCTTCCAAGAATTGTGTACAGATCAGCTTCCAGGAATTGTTTACAGATCCTTGTGACATGGGGCCGTGCATTATCATGCTGAAATATGAGGTGATGGCGGCGGATTAATGGTACAACAATGGGACCTCAGGATCTCGTCACAATATCTCTGTGCATTCAAATTGCCATCGATAAAATGCAATTGTGGTTCGTTGTCTGTAGCTTATGCCTGCCCATACTATAACCCCACCGCCACCACGGGGCACTCTGTTGACAACGTAGACATCAGCAAACCGCTCGCCCACATGACGCCATACACGCTGTCTGCCATCTGCCCGGGACAGTTGAAACCGGGATTCATCCGTGAAGAGCACACTTCTCCAGCGTGCCAGTGGCCATCAAAGGTGAGCATTTGCCCACTGAAGTCGGTTACGACACCGAACTGCAGTCAGGTCAAGACCCTGGTGAGGACGACGAGCACGCAGATGAGCTTCCCTGAGACGGTCTCTGACAGTTTGTGCAGAAATCCTTTGGTTGTGCAAACCCACAGTTTCATCAGCTCTCCAGCTGGCTGGTCTCAGAAAATCCCGCAGGTGAAGAAACTGGATTTGGAGGTCCTGGGCTGGCATGGTTACACGTGGTCTGCGGTTGTGAGGCCGGTTGAATGAACTGCCAAATTCTCTAAAACGATGTTGGAGGCGGCTTATGGTAGAGAAATAAACATTAAATTATCTGGCAACAGCTCTGGTGGACATTCCTGCAGTCAGCATGCCAATTGCACGCTCAAAACTTGAGACATCTGTGGCATTGTGTTGTGTGACAAAACTGCACATTTTAGAGTGGCCTTTTATTGTCCCCAGCACAAGGTGCACTTGTGTAACGATCATGCTTTTTAATCAGCTTCTTGATATGCCACACCTGTCAGGTGGATGGATTATCTTGGCAAAGGAGAAATGCTCACTAACAG
Organism: Coregonus lavaretus; assembly: GCF_964263955.1. NCBI lineage: Eukaryota > Metazoa > Chordata > Actinopteri > Salmoniformes > Salmonidae > Coregonus > Coregonus lavaretus. The sequence goes on from NW_028166078.1 coordinate 43,319, forward strand.
GGATGTAAACACATTTCTGCAAAACAATTGAGAGAAATAAGCTTTGGAACATTTCTGGTATATTTTATTTCAGCTCATGAAACATTGGACCAACACTTTCCATGTTGCGTTTATATTTTTGTTCAGTAGATATACAGCCATAGTGCTGCTACTATACAGCCATAGCATATACTAACCCTAACCCTAACCAAGATGAACATATATCACAGGAGGTTGGTGGCACCTTAATTGGGAGGACGGGCTCATGGTAACGGCTGGAGCGGAATTATTGGAATGGTATCAAATACATCAAACATGTGGTTTCCAAGGTTTCCATGTGGTTGATACCATTCCATTTACTCCATTCCAGCCATTATTATGAGCTGTCCTCCCCTCAGCAGCCTCCACTGACATATATATATATATATATATATATATATATATATATATATATATATATATATATATATATATATATATATATATATATACAGTTTATACAACCTTAGTGCTGCTATTATACTGGGTGATCCCCTACCACCATTGATAAAGGATGGGATCATATTACTATTGGCTGTATAGTTTGCATTTAAAATTATGTCTAGTTAGTTCATTTTGAAAGCTTTCAGGAATCCAAAATACATTAAGGATATGGTCATCGTTGGAATTAATTTTCTGTTGATTACTTACACCTTTATCAAATGTTTTTGAATATCATTAATATTCTGGGTTTGAATATAAATGTGTGTGTGTGTGTGTGAATGTGCACGTGAGTGTGTACATGAGCGTGAGGGTTTGTGTGAGTACATGTGTGCGTGAATGCGTGAGCGTTTGTGTGTGTGTAGCACGCACTCACACACACTCATGTGACAGTGCACGTTTGGGTCGCGAAGGGGTCAGGAAGCAGTGTTTGTGGCTCATTTC
>NW_028166077.1:0-80599 GCF_964263955.1 Coregonus lavaretus
GGGGTGGGTTGGGGGAGCGAGAGAGGAGGGAGTGGGTTGGGGAGAGAGAGAGGAGGGAGTGGGTTGGGGGAGAGAGAGAGGAGGGGGTGGGTTGGGGGAGAGAGAGAGGAGGGGGTGGGTTGGGGGAGAGAGAGAGGAGGGGGTGGGTTGGGGGAGAGAGAGAGGAGGGTGTGGGTTGGGGGAGCGAGAGAGGAGGGGTGGGTTGGGGAGGGGGGGGGGTTGGGGGAGAGAGAGAGAGAGGAGGGGGTGGGTTGGGGGAGCGAGAGAGTAGGGGGTGGGTAGGGGGAGTGAGAGAGGAGGGGTGGGTTGGGGGAGCGAGAGAGGAGGGCTGGGTAGGGGGAGCGAGTGGGGGGGGGGGTTGGGGGAGTGAGGGAGGAGGGGTGGGTAGGGGTAGCGAGAGAGGAGAAAGGGGGGAGAGAGAGAAGAGATGGACGGGAGTGTAGTCATCCCATTTCCAAACACTCAGTAATACAATGTGATCCCCCCACACACAGACACTTACCCAAACCTCAGCATAGCAAACATTATTTCATACATTTTGATTCCACACAGCCAATCGGACAACAAGGAACATTATTTAGTAAAGTGCAGTTTTAGAAAATCATTCACTCACTGAAATTATACTGTATGTGCTTACATCTGATAGCAGGGGGGCAATTACACACACACACACACACACGCCCACGCTGTTAGAGTAATTGCGGCTAAGACCATGAATATGAAAATTGCAGGAGGAGAGTAGGCTGAGGCGCAGCTCAAGCACACGAGGAGTTAAGCACAGTGTGTGTGTGTGTGTGTGTGTGTGTCTGTGTGTGTGTGTGTGTGTGTGTGTGTGTGTGTGTGTGTGTGTGTGTGTGTGTGTGTGTGTGTGTGTGTGTGTGTGTGTGTGTGTGTGTGTGTGTGTGTGTGTGTGTGTGTGTGTGTTAAAGGGAAGTCCTGTGATACTGTCCAGTGTTGTCTTTTTGGCATGGAGAGAGAAGTAGAGGGATGGAGGTAGAGTGAGAGAGAGGAATGGAAAGAGAGGGATGGAGAGGCTGGGAGAGAGGGATGGAGATAGAGGAATGGAGAGAGAGGGATGAGGGAGAGACAGGGATGGAGGGAGAGGGATGGAGAGACAGGGATGGAGAGGGATAGAGAGAGAGGTTGTGCACTGCTGCTGTTAATACTGTGCAACAGACAGATTGTGAGTATTTAATCTGTTTACATATTACAATATAGTCAGATTAACAGCCTCTTAATATCCTGCTCTACTCCTCTCTCTCTCTCTCTCTCTCTCTCTCTCTCTCTCTCTCTCTCTCTCTCTCTCCTTCCACTGCTCATATCCCTGCCATAACTACACAGTCTCATTGGTTTTGTCTAACGTTAGACCAGGGGTGGCCAACCCTCCTTCTGCAGAGTTTGCTCCAGCACACCTGATTTGACTAATCAATGTCCTGATGAGCAGCTCAATAGCTGAATCAGATGTGTTAGAGCAGGGCAGGTGCAAAAACCTGCACGTCCCTTACCTCTCCAAGAAGAGGGTTGGCCAACCCTGCTCTATCCCACGGCTCACCTGCCTATAGGCAGATAATCACTGACGCCAGTCCCCTAAAATACACACACACCCACAGCCCCCATTACCGCTCTACCATTAGCATCAGAGGAGAATGTCTGGTGCTTTTATTCTCTCACCCTGGCTCTCTTCCTGTAAAGGTATTCTTCTGTCTAATTAAGGAGCTGGGAATGTTACACACACACACACACCAAGCCAGGATCAATGGGATGGGCATCCAGCCAAGCACCAGTCAATTACCTTCCTCCTTCCCTCCTATCATCTCCTCCTTCCTCCCTCCATTCATCTCCTTCATTCTCATTCCTTCCCTCCTCTCCTTATCCTACACCAGACACCAGAACATTGATATCTCTCAGTTGACGTCACTTTAGGTAAAAGCATAAAACAAAGTTATGTGTGTGTTGTTTAAGTTAGAATTCAGTCCTATGGGAGAACTATACAGAATTCAGCCCTTTGGGAGAACTATACAGAACTCATCCCTATGGGATAACTATACAGAACTCATCCCTATGGGAGAACTATACAGAACTCATCCCTATGGGAGAACTATACAGAACTCATCCCTATGGGAGAACTATACAGAACTCATCCCTATGGGAGAACTATACAGAACTCATCCCTATGGGAGAACTATACAGAACTCATCCCTATGGGAGAACTATACAGAACTCAGCCCTATGGGAGAACTATACAGAACTCATCCCTATGGGAGAACTATACAGAACTCATCCCTATGGGAGAACTATACAGAACTCATCCCTATGGGAGAACTATACAGAACTCATCCCTATGGGAGAACTATACAGAACTCATCCCTATGGGAGAACTATACAGAACTCATCCCTATGGGAGAACTATACAGAACTCAGCCCTATGGGAGAACTATACAGAACTCAGCCCTATGGGAGAACTATACAGAACTCATCCCTATGGGAGAACTATACAGAACTCAGCCCTATGGGAGAACTATACAGAACTCATCCCTATGGGAGAACTATACAGAACTCAGTCCTATGGGAGAACTATACAGAACTCAGTCCTATGGGAGAACTGTACAGAACTCAGTCCTATGGGAGAACTGTACAGAACTCAGCCCTATGGGAGAACTATACAGAACTCAGCCCTATGGGAGAACTGTACAGAACTCAGTCCTACAGACAGAATGTCCTTTATAGATTAACAACAAGTCCCCTGAAGGCCTCACACTGCTTCTGAATTGATTACAATGAAGGAGGGAGAGAGAGACAGAGAGGGATTGAGAGAGAAACTAGTGTTTTCTTTGAGGGTTTCTACACAATGCTCTCTGGGTTTCTATGGTGACATGAAGCTGCCTGCTGGGCCCACAAAGGCTGAAGTAAAATACCTCAAATGCACAAGCACGCACACACACTGGCTGGACTGGGCTGCATTCTAAAGTAGCTTTCTCTCTCAATTGTCTATACAGTGACAGTGCATCCTCTCTTCTCTTCTGCCCTGCTCTGATCTCTGGGAGCAGTGAGCAGCCCCAAAGATTAGAGAGGCAGACCAGGTAACCTGAGAAGTGAGGAGACAAGTGGAAGGACTGAAACATCTGCAGACAAACACACACACAGACACTCACACGCTGGCACACACACACACTCTCACACACACACACAAACATTACTGCCTAAGTGGTAAGAGCTGGCAGGAAGTGCGTGATAGACCGATTTAACACTGTAGAGGTGTGACAACACCTCACTAATAACTCGCTCTGATTCATCCTGACACACACACAAACAACACTTCACTAATAGCTAGCTAGTGGTGAATCCTCCACAATGGATCGCAAGAGGGGGGAAGAGACAAAAAGAGAGAGCAATGAAGAAGAGAGTGTAAAACCTGAGAGAATGTTTCCCACTGTGATACCAGGGTCTATATTCCCCATTATAGTCCATTTACTATATGTCCATCATTTACATACTTCCTTTTGAGAAAACATTCCATAGCCATGACCCTCCTTTGACCAATCACACCTTAGAAAGACGTTACCATGGTAGCAGGGGAGCTTTGGTCTTGGTGGAGCTGCTGGCTGAGGGAGGTGTGTGTGTATGTTCATATGTGTGAGTGTGTTGTGGATTTGTCTCATGTCACACACACATACACTCACTCACTCACACACACACACACACACACACACACAAACACACACACACACACACACACACACCCTAACCCCAGGGCGAAAGAGAAATGTTGGGTCTGCCTTCTGTCATATCCCATCACCCTTCATTTCTCTTTACCAAATGAGGCGTTGTGAAGTGGACAACATGCAGTCCCACACTGCACACCCCTCATTCTGCCAAACACGCACGCACGTGTAGCACATAGGGATGTGTGAAACTTATTCCTCAGCCTGAAGTGTCCACACTTGCGCCAGCGAATAGCTAGCTTTTCACGTGGCGCCGACTGGTAAGACGTTTCAGGAGGGTGGTCACGTGTGCTAGCTAGGAACATGTCCACACAGACAGACACACACAGAGCGGACTGAACAGGAACAGACGCAGCTATAGCTCTAGTGTGTGTGTGTGTGTGTGTGTGTGTGTGTGTGTGTGTGTGTGTGTGTGTGTGTGTGTGTGTGTGTGTAGCCGTTTCATGATTAATGCGGCTTTCAGCTGCAGCGGAGCCATGCACAGACCGACCGGGGTGCCCATTCACAAGCTCTTTCTCTCTACCCTACCCTCTCTCTCTCTCCACCTCTCTCCCTGACAGAGTAGTATTCATTACATTTCTCCTCCAGTTGCTGATCAATATCAGAACAGCCCAGTTACACTTCAACAAATTCTCCTCAAGGCAGGATCCAGCACAGAGGTTATTCAACAGCCTGAGAAAGTGAGAAAGTGAGAAAGAGAGAGAGAGCGAAAAAGAGAGAGGCTCCCTAACTTGGCGCGGGAGAACAACCAAGTAGAACCCGACTGCCTTAATATGGAACGCTAGATGATTTAGAGACATCTGATAATTTCGTGGAAAAATATTGTCATCTTTTAAGAATAACAAGCAGGCCATACACGATTTCCCCACGAATGTATAGACAACAGAGAGAAAGCGCATGAATATCCGCACACACACACATACACTCGCACGACGCACACACACACGCTCACAGAAGACTTAGACTTTCTTTTCCAACCATTAAACCCCGATGCAGCAGCAGTGCGCTGCAGTGATTATTATAAAACATGATTCTACAGGCTGTCTGTCTGGTAAAACATCCGATTCACAAAACACCTGACATTCTGCAGAGATACTTCTATGCTAATCTGCGTAAAACTAAAGCTTTAATTTCGTCCAAATGCCTTTTCATCACTGGTTTACCTTTTTACTGCCGCTCCGAGATTGAGTAGGCCAGCTGTTAGTTCCCATTCTGCTGCGAGGTTACAATCCAACACTCATCCCCGTTATTCCCAACATCCACAAACAAGGTTTCAGAAGCGGCGGTAATCCACTTTCCCATCCCAGGGATAGTGACTGAATCCCGTGCTACATCCCACTACCCCGGTAAAAAAAAAAAAAAAAGTGTCAGGATTTCCTATTTCCGCGCGTAATTTCCCCTTCTTCTAGCCCCCCTTTTTTCTCGTTACCTCTCTCTCTCCTTCCCTCAGTTAGGCTGCGGCTGAAGTTGCCTAGTTACCTCTCTCCGTAGGGTGGCTCAGAACACAAGGGCTGACAGCCAATCAGAAAGCATGGTGCGTGTTAACTCCTTTTCTGCTGGGTTGTCCTGGTTTCGTGGTTTCAGGGGAAAAGTGAGTGTCTGTGTCGGTGGGTGGAGAGGTGGAGGGGGGTAAAAAAAGAGTATCAAAAACCGAGATGCGCAAGAAATGATGAAAGTAAAGAGAGAGAGAGCGAGAGAGAGTTGGATGGATGAGAGTTTAAATAAAAAACAGACAGAAATGTCAAAACAACACTAGAACAACAAATCTGAATTTGTCTGGAGTGAGTAAAGTGTGATAAAAGAGTATCAAAAACCGAGACGCGCAAGAAATGATGAAAGTAAAGAGAGAGAGTTGGATGGATGAGAGTTTAAATAAAAAACAGATAGAAATGTCAAAACAACACTAGAACAACAAATCTGAATTTGTCTGGAGTGAGTAAAGTGTGATATATTGTGTGGGGTGTTGATAATCAGAGTTGGCTGATGAATACAGGAGGTCATAGAAAAACAAATGTATTAGTACCAGTGGCATGTCCAGAACATTTTGAATGGGGTGGCCAAGGTGGGTCACAGACCTGCAGTTTAGGTTGCTCGTAACATTTTGAACCTTAATCATGCAAGGTGGATTTTTTAAATCTAGTTATGATGGTTCAACACAATAAATGCTTCAGCTTATGTTTGGTACATTTCCCTGTTCAAAACATAAATCAATCCCAAAAGTCTTGTTACAGTGTTTGCATTCAAGGTCAGGATTTTATATAAGGCTATTAGCATACAGCAGTAAATTCACTTCAAAGTGCCAACCAGAGTGCGAATTATACCGTGACATTCAGGGGGTCTCTATGTTTTTAACGGGACATCCTATGTGTGTATGCACAAAAATGTTTTATGGGCTTTATAGCAAAGACATGTAATTTAACTGTAAAAATGTATTGTCTTTAATGTGTCATGAACACAACCAGATTATATTTTCATCTGATTGTCAAACAAATCACTTCAAAAAGTAGGTTAAGTAAGTTACCTGCGCACGTTAGTCTACTCCAAAATAAGTCCAGCATCCAAACAGTGCACTGTGCATCTGCCATTTGAATGGAAAGGGACATCTATTACAAACCCCATAAGTGTAATGGATTCAGCCTACAAAGTGGTGTGTATTCATGATCAAATCAAATCAAATCACATTTTATTTGCCACATGCGCCGAATTCAACAGGTATAGACATTACCGTGAAATGCTTACTTACAGCCCTTAACCAACATTGCATTAATTTTTTTATAAAAAAGTAAAATAAAACAACAACAAAAAAGTGTTGAGAAAAAAGAGCAGAAGTAAAATAAAATAACAGTAGGGAGGCTATATATACAGGGGGGTACCGGTGCAGAGTCAATGTGCGGGGGCACTGGCTAGTTGAGGTAGTTGAGGTAATTTGTACATGTGGGTAGAGTTAAAGTGACTATGCATAAATAATTAACAGAGTAGCAGCAGCGTAAAAAGATGGGGTGGGGGTGGGGGGGCAGTGCAAATAGTCCAGGTAGCCATGATTAGCTGTTCAGGAGTCTTATGGCTTGGGGGTAGAAGCTGTTGAGAAGCCTTTTGGACCTAGACTTGGCGCTCCGGTACCACTTGCCGTGCGGTAGCAGAGAGAACAGTCTATGACTAGGGTGGCTGGAGTCTTTGACAATTTTGAGGACCTTCCTCTGACACCGCCTGGTATAGAGGTCCTGGATGGCAGGAAGCTTGGCCCCAGTGATGTACTGGGCCGTACGCACTACCCTCTGTAGTGCCTTGCGGTCGGAGGCCGAGCAGTTGCCATACCAGGCGGTGATGCAGCCAGTCAAGATGCTCTCAATGGTGTAGCTGTAGAAGTTCTTGAGGATCTGAGGGCCCTGCCAAATCTTTTCAGCCTCCTGAGGGGGAAGAGGCATTGTCTTGCTCTCTTTACGACTGTGTTGGTGTGTGTGGACCATGATAGATCCTTAGTGATGTAGACACCGAGGAAATTGAAGCTCTCGACCCGCTCCACTACAGCACCGTTGATGTGAATGGGGCGTGCTCGGCCCTCCATTTCCTGTAGTCCACGGCCAGCTCCCTTGTCTTGCTGAGGTTGAGGGAGAGGTTGTTGTCATGGCACCACACTGCCAGGTCACTGACCTCCTCCCTATGGGCAGTGGTGTAAAGTACTTAAGTAAAAATAGTTTAAAGTACTACTCAAGTAGTTTTTTGGGGTATCTGTACTTTACTTTACTATTTGTATTTTGACAACTTTTCCTTTTACTTCACTACATTCCTAAAGAAAATAATGTACTTTTTACTCCATAAATTTTCCCTGACACCCAAAAGTACTCATTACATTTTGAATGCTTAGCAGGACAGGAAAATGGTCCAATTCATGCACTTATCAAGAGAACACATGGTCATCCCTACTGCTTCTGATCTGGCAAACTCACTAAACACAAATGCATGATTTGTAAATGATGTCTGAGTGTTGGAGTCTGCCCCTGGCTATCTGTACATTTTTTAAACAAGAACATGGTGCTGTCTGCTTTGCTTAATATAAGGAATTTGAAATGATTCATACTTTTACTTTTGATACTTAAGTATATTTAGAACCAAATACTTTTAGACTTTTACTCAAATAGTATTTTACTGGGTGACTTTTACTTTTACTTGAGCAACTTTCTATTAAGGTATCTATACTTTTACTAAAGTATCACAATTGAATACTTTTTCCAACACTGCCTATAGGCTGTCTCATTATTGTCGGTGATCCGGCTTACCACCGTCGTGTCGCTGGCAAAGTTAATGATGGTGTTGGAGTCGTGCATGGTCACGCAGTCGTGGGTGAACAGGGAGTACAGGAGGGGACTAATAACGCACCCTGAGGGGCCCCGTGTTGAGGGTAAGTGTGGCAGATGTGTTGTTGCCTACCCCATCAGGAAGTCCAGGATCCAGTTGCAGAGGGAGGTGTTCAGTCCCTGTCACGCCCTGGCTCTAGGGACTCTTTTAAGTTGAGCCAGGGTGTGTAGAGTTTATGTTTTGTGCTCGTTGTGTCTAGTCTAGTTTTTGTATATCTATGTTGGCCAGAGTGGTTCTCAATCAGAGGCAACGAGTATCAGCTGTTGCTGGTTGTCTCTGATTGGGAACCATATTTAGTCAGGTGGTTTTCCCACAGTGTTTGTGGGATCTTGTTCCGTGTTTTGCACCTGTGAACGTCACGTATCGATTTGTTGTTTTGTTCGTGTATCATTTAATAAATAAGTATGTTCACCTTCCACGCTGCGCCTTGGTCCTCTATATCCGACGATCGTGACAGTCCCAGGCTCCTTAGCTTAGTGATGAGCTTGGAGGGCACTATGGTGTTGAATGCTGAGCTGTAGTCAATTAACAGTATTGAAGTGGAAACAACATTGATTCAACCAGTGTGTGCCCAGTGGGTAGTATGTGCCCAGGCCAAACTTCACAGAGATGTAGTCTCCCCTACTACCTCTCAAACAGTTTTTCTCTCTATACACTGTGTACAAAACATTAAGAACACCTTCCTAATATTGTCTTGCACCCCCCCCCCCCCCCCCCCCTTTTGCCCTCAGAACTGCCGCAGCCTACTCTGATTGAAGTGGATTTAACAAGTGACATCAATAAGGCATCATAGCTTTCACCTGGATTCACCTGGTCAGTCTATGCCATGGAAAGAGCAGGTGTTCTTTATGTTTTGTACACTCAGTGTATATAAACTCAGCTAAAAAAGAAACTAACTTCACAGATCTTCATTGTAAAGGGTTTAAACACTGTTTCCCATGCTTGTTCAATGAACCATAAACAATTAATGAAAATGCACCTGTGGAACGGTCGTTAAGACACTAACAGCTTACAGACGGTAGGCAATTAAGGTCACAGTTATGAAAACTTAGGACACTAAAGAGGCCTTTCTACTGACTCTAAAAACACCAAAAGAAAGATGCCCAGGGTCCCTGCTCATCTGCGTGAACGTGCCTTAGGCATGCTGCAAGGAGGCATGAGGACTGCAGATGTGGCCAGGGCAATAAATTGCTATGTCCATACTGTGAGACAGCGCTACAGGGAGACAGGACGGACAGCTGATCATCCTCGCAGTGGCAGACCATGTGTAACAACACCTGCACAGGATCGGTACATCCGAACATCACACCTGCGGGACAGGTACAGGATGGCAACAACAACTGCCCGAGTTACACCAGGACCGCACAGTCCCTGTGCTCAGACTGTCCGCAATAGGCTGAGAGAGGCTAGACTGAGGGCTTGTAGGCCTGTTGTAAGGCAGGTCCTTACCAGACATCACCGGCAACAACGTCACCTATGGGCACAAAACCACCGGCGCTGGACCAGACAGGACTGGCAAAAAGTGCTCTTCACTGACGAGTCGCGGTTTTGTCTCACCAGGGGTGATGGTCGGATTTGCGTTTATCGTCGAAGGAATGAGCGTTACACCGAGGTCTGTACTCTGGAGCAGGATCGATTTGGAGGTGGAGGGTCCGTCATGGTCTGGGGCTGTGTGTCACAGCATCATCGGACTGAGCTTGTTGTCATTGCAGGCAATCTCAACGCTGTGCGTTACAGGGAAGACATCCTCCTCCCTCATGTGGTACCCTTCCTGCAGGCTAATCCTGACATGACCCTCCAGCATGACAATGCCACCAGCCATACTGCTCGTTCTGTGCGTGATTTCCTGCAAGACAGGAATGTCAGTGTTCTGCCATGGCCAGCGAAGAGCATCATCGCTCGCCTGAGGTAGAGTATCTTATGATAAGCTGTAGACCACACTATTTACCAAGAGAGTTTTCAACTATATTTTTCATAGCTGTCTATTTACCACCACAAACCAATGCTGGCATTAAGATTGCACTGAATGAGTTGTACAAGGCCATAAATCAACAGGAAAACGCTCATCCAGATGCAGCGCTCCTAGTGGCCGGGGACTTTAATGCAGGGAAACTTAAATCCGTTCTACCTAATTTCTACCAGCATGTTAAATGTGCAACCAGAGGAAAAAAAACTATAGAACACCTTTACTCCACACACAGAGACGCATACAAAGCTCTCCCTCGCCCTCCATTTGGCAAATCTGACCATAACTCTATCCTCCTGATTCCTGCTTATAAGCAAAAACTAAAGCAGGAAGCACCAGTGACTCGGTTAATAAAAAAGTGGTCAGATGACGCAGATGCTAAGCTACAGGACTGTTTTGCTAGCACAGACTGGAACATGTTCCGGGATTCTTCAGACAGCATTGAGGAGTACACCACATCAGTCACTGGCTTCATCAATAAGTGCATCGATGATGTCGTCCCCACAGTGACCGTACGTACATACCCCAACCAGAAGCCATGGATTACAGGAAACATCCGCACTGAGCTAAAGGGTAGAGCTGCCGCTTTCAAGGAACGGGACTCTAACCCGGACGCTTATAAGAAATCCCGCTATGACCTCCGACGAACCATCAAACAGGCAAAGAGTCAATACAGGACTAAGATTGAATCGTACTACACTGGCTCTGACGCTCGTCGGATGTGGCAGGGCTTGAAAACTATTACAGACTACAAAGGGAAGCACAGCCGCGAGCTGCCCAGTGACACAAGCCTACCAGACGAGCTAAACCACTTCTATGCTCGCTTCGAGGCAAGCAACACTGAAGCATGCATGAGAGCACCAGCTGTTCCGGATGACTATGTGATCACGCTCTCCGTAGCCGATGTGAGTAAGACTTTTAAGCAGGTCAACATTCACAAGGCCGCAGGGCCAGACGGATTACCAGGACGTGTACTCCGAGCATGTGCTGACCAACTGGCAAGTGTCTTCACTGACATTTTCAACATGTCCCTGACTGAGTCTGTAATACCAACATGTTTCAAGCAGACCACCATAGTCCCCGTGCCCAAGGACTCTAAGATAACCTGCCTAAATGACTACCGACCCGTAGCACTGACGTCTGTAGCCATGAAGTGCTTTGAAAGGCTGGTCATGGCTCACATCAACAGCATTATCCCAGAAACCCTAGACCCACTCCAATTTGCATACCGCCCCAACAGATCCACAGATGATGCAATCTCTATTGCACTCCACACTGCCCTTTCCCACCTGGACAAGAGGAACACCTACGTGAGAGTGCTATTCATTGACTACAGCTCAGCATTCAACACCATAGTGCCCTCTAAGCTCATCACTAAGCTAAGGATCCTGGGACTAAACACCTCCCTCTGCAACTGGATCCTGGACTTCCTGACGGGCCACCCCCAGGTGGTAAGGGTAGGTAACAACACATCTGCCACACTGATCCTCAACACGGTGGCCCCTCAGGGGTGCGTGCTCAGTCCCCTCCTGTACTCTCTGTTCACCCATGACTGCATGGCCAGGCACGACTCCAACACCATCATTAAGTTTGCCGACGGCACAACAGTGGTAGGCCTGATCACCGACAACGATGAGACAGCCTATAGGGAGGAGGTCAGAGACCTGGCCGTGTGGTGCCAGGACAACAACCTCTCCCTCAACGTGACCAAGACAAAGGAGATGATTGTGGACTACAGGGAAAAAAAAGGACTGAGCACGCCCCCATTCTCATCGACGGGGCTGTAGTGGAACAGGTTGAGAGCTTCAAGTTCCTTGGTGTCCACATCACCAACGAACTATCATGGTCCAAACACACCAAGACAGTCGTGAAGAGGGCACGACAAAGCCTATTCCCCCTCAGGAGACTGAAAAGATTTGGCATGGGTCCTCAGATCCTCAAAAAATTCTACAGCTGCACCATCGAGAGCATCCTGACTGGTTGCATCACCGCCTAGTATGGCAACTGCTTGGCCTCCGACCGCAAGGCACTACAGAGGGTAGTGCGTACGGCCCAGTACATCACTGGGGCCAAGCTTCCTGCCATCCAGGACCTCTATACCAGGCGGTGTCAGAGGAAGGCCCTCAAAATTGTCAAAGACTCCAGCCACCCTAGTCATAGACTGTTCTCTCTGCTACCGCACGGCAAGCGGTACCGGAGTGCCAAGTCTAGGTCCAAAAGACTTCTCAACAGCTTCTACCCCCAAGCCATAAGACTCCTGAACAGCTAATCATGGCTACCCGGACTATTTGCACTGCCCCCCCACCCCATCCTTTTTACGCTGCTGCTACTCTGTTAATTATTTATGCATAGTCACTTTAACTCTACCCACATGTACATATTACCTCAACTACCTCAACTAGCCGGTGCCCCCGCACATTGACTCTGCAACGGTACCCCCCTGTATATATAGCCTCCCTACTGTTATTTTATTTTACTTCTGCTCTTTTTTTTCTCAACACTTTTTTTGTTGTTGTTTTATTTTTACTTTTTTTGTTAAAAATAAATGCACTGTTGGTTAAGGGCTGTAAGTAAGCATTTCACTGTAATGTCTGCACCTGTTGTATTCGGCGCATGTGACCAATAAAATTTGATTGATTGATTGAGCCCGGATCTCAATCCCATTTAGCACGTCTGGGACTTGTTGGATCGGAGGGTGAAGGCTAGGGCCATTCCCCCCAGAAATGTCTGGGAACTTGCAGGTGCCTTGGTGGAAGAGTGGGGTAACATCTCACAGCAGTACGTAATGCAGCTGGTGGCCACACCAGATACTGACTGTTACTTTTGATTTTGACCCCCCCTTTGTTCAGGGACACATTATTCAATTTCTGTTAGTCACATGTCTGTGGAACTTGTTCAGTTCATGTCTCAGTTGTTGAATCTTGTTATGTTCATACAAATATTTACACATGTTAAGTTTGCTGAAAATAAACGCAGTTGACAGTGAGAAGACGTTTCTTTTTTTGCTGAGTTTACATAGCTCTTCTGCTTTATATCTCCCCCTCTCTCCTCATCTCTCTCTCTCCTCTCTCTGTATCTTTCTGCATTGCCTTCCCTCATTCTTTAGCGTTCTCTCTGTCTAAGCTTGGTTGAACAGATAACTCTGGGATGCTCACACACACACACACACACACACACACACACACACATACACACAGCTCCTGTAGTAATCTGTGGGATTCCCCAGATGGAAGCTGTCTGTCTCCTGTTGCAATATCCTGGCCAGCTCCCACATTCTGTTTACACACACATAGACACACAGACACACTGTTACTCACAGGATTATAATTCGTTAACACACGCTGACACGCACACATCCAGATCCCAAAGCCTCAGATCTGACCTATAACACCAATCCAGGGATTTCAGATGTGTATGGTTCGATAGGACATGAGTTGGAGGTAAAAATAACCAACAGTCAAACCCTCAATATGGCAGTCAGATTACTCTGTGTAACCCAGTCAATCACTACCACTGTGGAACCAGATTTCCAACCCATGTCACAATGACACACAAAGACATCGTAGACCAATAGGCCTGCTGGCCTTGTGTCCTGTTCTTAGTCAGTCTGTATGTCTATCAGCTGATTAGTCAGTCAGACTGACTGATACATACATCGATCAGTCTGGAGGTGACTGGTTAGTGAGGAGATTAAGGTTACCATGATGTGTGTGTGCCTGTGTGCCTGTCTCTGTGTGTGTGTGTGTGTGTGTGTGTGTGTGCCTGTCTGTGTGTGTGCCTGCGTAAGTGAGTGAAGGACAGGCAGCGGTGAGGACAGGTAAGTGGGTGGAGTCAGAGGAAACTGGCTGACAAATCATCAAAGAACAAACAAGGGGGTGGGGTTAACAGGCATCTTCCCCTCCTTCCCTTCTCTTTCTCTTTCTCCCTCTATCTATTTTTCTCTCTCTCTTCTCTCTCTCTGTTTCTCTCTCTCACTGTCTATCCTTTCAGCCTGCCTGAGTAGGGCTCTCCAGTGGCCTCTCCAACAGAGAAATGCCTGGTACTTCGATATAAATGGAATATTATACAATTATTTTCTGTATTGGAGTAGCCAGGGAAGACAACAGGCAGCTGTCTCCTCTCCTCTTGTTCGATCTGTCTTTTTGGTCTGTCCATACATTTACTGAGTGATACAGACTGTGTGTGACAGAGGGAGAGAGAACGAGAATTACAACGTTCAGCGACAGAGAGAGAGGATGGGGAGTGGGGGTGGGGCTAGTGTGTGTGTGTGTGTTTGTGAGTGTGTGCGTGCGAGCGTGCGTGTGCACGTGCGTATGTTTGTTTCAGATGAGCCTCAATGAAATGTCACACATGTTTTAGCTCTCATCAGGATGGAGCTTTGTGGGTAAATGCCCTCAAGACAACCCATCAGATTTCATTAATATACCACTGACACACACACACACACGCACACACACACACACACACACACACAC
Organism: Coregonus lavaretus; assembly: GCF_964263955.1. Classification (NCBI taxonomy): domain Eukaryota; kingdom Metazoa; phylum Chordata; class Actinopteri; order Salmoniformes; family Salmonidae; genus Coregonus; species Coregonus lavaretus. The sequence goes on from NW_028166077.1 coordinate 14,520, forward strand.
ACACACACACACACACACACACACACACACACACACACACACTAACACACACACACAGTCTTGTACAACTAACCTTGTGGGGACACACAATTCAGTCCCATTCAAAATCCTATTTTCCCCAACCCCTAACCCCTAACCGTAAACCTAACCCTAACCCGTACCCTTACCCTAACACTAACCCTAACCTTAACCCTAACCCTAACCCTAACCCTAACCCTAGCTCCTAACCCTAGCTCCTAACCCTAACCCTAGCTCCTAACCCTAACACTAACACTAATTCTAACCTTAACCCTAAACCCCTTAGAAATAGCATTTGACCTTGAGGGGACCAACAAAATGTCCTCAGTTGGTCAAATGTTTGTTTGTTTACTATTCTTGTGTGGACTTCTGGTCCAAGTATAGTTAAACACGTACACACACACTACATTTCCTTACAGTTTTTTACGATTGCTTACACACTAAAATTAAACTTTTCCCACAATTAGCAAAACCTTACACTCAAGGAGCAAAACACAAGGCTAGATTTGCACAACTGTAAGCACATTGTCAGCTTCACACTATTTGCAAAACATTACACACAGTGATTTGCAAAACACTAAACACACTTGTATACATCAGACACAGAAGTATATCATGATGTCACGTCCTTGCAAATCCAAAGCACTGACTGTCAAATTACCACACCTATGAGCCAATCTGTTAAACACAGCCATCAGGTGCACAAACAAATGATTGCTAAATTGTAGACACACCAAACAGGTTTAAGCTCTATAGAAATGCAGCAGGTAGGTTCACCTGCCTTCAACCAAAATGGAAGGAGTCAGAAGAAGAGTGAGGGTGAGAGGAGGAGTACACAGAGGAGGAGAAGGAGGTAGAGGAAGAGGCAGAGGCCGAGCCAGAGGTCGAGGAAGACCTGAAGCAGGAGGAGAACGTGCACAAAGAAGAAGAGGACCAAACTTATCAAATGACATTCGTGCAACACTAGTGGACCATGTTGTGAACCACGGATTGACGCTGAGGGAGGCTGGACTGAGAGTTCAGCCAAATCTTAGCAGATATACAGTGGCATCTGTCATAAGGACTTTTCGACAGGAAAACAGGTAAAAGAAGATCTGTCTACAGTTACAGTAATCAGCCGTTTATTGTATGCACCATATCAGCACTTGTGATACCCCGTCCTGTAGAGTAAGTTACATGTATTATTCTCTACATAGGATTGAGGGTCGGGAACGACAAGGAGGAAGGGGGCCCATATTCACGCAAGAACAAGAGAGAGAGATAATAAACATGGTTTTGGCCAATAATGCTATCAGGCTCAGAGAACTACAAGCCAACATTATCGGTGACCATGCCATTTTCAATAATGTCCATCAAGTCTCTCAGTCAACACTGGCACGCATCCTGAAAAGACATCAGGTTCAAATGAAACAACTTTATCGAGTGCCTTTTGAGCGGAATTCAGAGAGGGTCAAACGGCTGCGGCATAAATATGTGGAGGTTTGTATTGTTCACTTTAGCACTGTGATGTTGCATACTGCACACATTACTTTTTTACATTGACTGTATACTAGACCTATCCTGAACTACACAATCTTGTCTTTCACTGTATTTCAGAGAGTTTTGCAGATGGATGCTGAGGAAATCCTGCATGAATTCATATATATTGATGAGGCAGGGTTCAACCTCACAAAAGCAAGAAGGAGAGGCAGAAATATCATTGGCCACAGGGCTATAATCAATGTCCCAGGGCAATGTGGGGGTAACATCACCCTTTGCGCTGCCATTTCACAGCATGGGGTTCTCCTCCGTCATGCCAAAATGGGCCCTTACAACACACCTCACATTCTCGTATTTTTGGACCGATTGCACCACATCGTCACAGCAGGTAATGAAATGCACCAGATGCAATACACTGTCATCTGGGACAATGTGTCATTCCACCGCTCTGCTTTGGTCCAGAACTGGTTTCAACACCATCCACAGTTGACAGTACTATACCTTCCACCATACTCTCCGTTTCTAAACCCTATCGAATAGTTTTTCTCTGCACGGCGGTGGAAGGTTTACGATCTCCAGCCCCAGGCTCAGGTACCCCTCATTCAGGCCATGGAGGACGCCTGTGACCAAGTCGACGCCGCAGCTGTGCAAGGATGGATTCGACATTCAAGACGGTTCTTCCCGCGTTGTCTTGCTAATAAGGATATTGCTTGTGATGTTGATAAAATTCTCTGTCCAGATCCAGCTAGGCGAAGAGATAATGTATAGCATGTTTACTGTAGTATTTTCTGTACAATATTGTCAGTTTTTTTCAGATTATTTTTTATGTTTGTTGTTGTTGTTATTTACTGTAATTGTATTGTGATTCACAATGTGTGATTCTCCATGTTGACATGTTGACTGATTTGGGTATATGGAGAGAAATAAATGATATTTTCCTCAGTCTGCAGCATTGTTCTTGTGTAGTGTTTGTATAGTTGCACTTTCTCTGTGTACTTCATTTACAGTACTCTAATCACTGAGAATTAGACTTGCTAAAAGTGTTTTAGGTTAGCAACAGCAGTGTGTAACTGGTTCAAAAAGATTGAAGTCATATGAAATGTGTGTGTTTCGTATGGTAACAAAATATTGTTTTTATGAAGTCGTGTATAGTTTTGACAAAAGTGTTCCATTTTGCAAATGATCTAAAGTGTTGTGTTACTTTGGTGTAGGGTTGTGCTAATTGTGTGTAGTGTTTTGACAAACCGGGCCCTGTTTTCAAAATTGTGCTTAAACAATTGAAAAAAACTGTAATACGGCAGAGCGATACAGACAAACCAGCTCTCATTAAATAAACAGACAGATGCAGAAAGATCAGTTTAGAGTAAAACAGTAGTGAGATAGAAAGAGATACAGTATTTTCCATAGAGTTGATCGCAAGACATTTACTGTACAAAAACATCTCCCATCTCCCTCAGAGGGACAGGCAGCAGAGCCACAGAGCATCAGGTCTCATTAGAACAGTACAGAGACGTAGAAAACAGAGAGACAGAGATAGCGATAGACAGACATGGAATACAAAGGGAGAAGAGACAGAAACCTCTTCACCAGCTCAGAGACAGAAACCTCTTCACCAGCTCAGAGAAAGAAACATCCCAACCAGCTCAAAGACAGAAACATCCCCACCAGCTCAGAGACAGAAATATCTCCACCAGCTCAGAGACGGAAACATCTTCAGCAGCTCAGAGACAGAAACATCTCCACCAGCTCAGAGACAGAAACATCTCCACCAGCTCAGATACAGAAACATCTTCACCAGCTCAGAGACAGAAACATCCCCACCAGCTCAGAGACAGAAACATCTCCACCAGCTCAGAGAAAGAAACATCCCCACCAGCTCAGAGACAGAAACATCCCCACCAGCTCAGAGACAGAAACATCTCCACCAGCTCAGAGAAAGAAACATCCCCACCAGCTCAGAGACGGAAACATCTCCACCAGCTCAGAGACAGAAACATGTCCACCAGCTCAGAGACAAAAACATCTCCACCAGCTCAGAGACGGAAACATCTTCAGCAGCTCAGAGACAGAAGCATCTCCACCAGCTCAGATACAGAAACATCTCCACCAGCTCAGATACAGAAACATCTCCACCAGCTCAGATACAGAAACATCTTCACCAGCTCAGAGACAGAAACATCTCCACCAGCTCAGAGACAGAAACATCTCCACCAGCTCAGAGACAGACATATCCCCACCAGCTCAGAGACAGAAACATATCCACTAGCTCAGATACAGAAACATCTTCACCAGCTCAGAGACAGAAACATCCCCACCAGCTCAGATACAGAAATATCTTCACCAGCTCAGAGACAGAAACATCCTCATCAGCTCAGAGACAGAAACATCTCCACCAGCTCAGATACAGAAACATCTCCACCAGCTCAGAGACAGAAACATGTCCATCAGCTCAGCGACAGAAACATCTCCAACAGCTCAGAGACAGAAACATCTTCACCAGCTCAGAGACAGAAACATCTCCACCAGCTCAGAGACAGAAACATCCCCACCAGCTCAGATACAGAAACATCTTCACCAGCTCAGAGACAGAAACATACCCACCAGCTCAGAGACAGAAACATCTCCACCAGCTCAGAGAAAGAAACATCCCCACCAGCTCAGAGACGGAAACATCTCCACCAGCTCAGAGACAGAAACATGCCCACCAGCTCAGAGACGGAAACATCTTCAGCAGCTCAGAGACAGAAACATCTCCACCAGCTCAGATACAGAAACATCTCCACCAGCTCAGATACAGAAACATCTTCACCAGCTCAGAGACAGAAACATCTCCACCAGCTCAGAGACAGAAACATCTCCACCAGCTCAGAGACAGAAACATCCCCACCAGTTCAGAGACAGAAACATCTCCACCAGCTCAGATACAGAAACATCTCCACCAGCTCAGATACAGAAACATCTTCACCAGCTCAGAGACAGAAACATCTCCACCAGCTCAGAGACAGAAACATCTCCACCAGCTCAGAGACAGAAACATCCCCACCAGCTCAGAGACAGAAACATCCCCACCAGCTCAGAGACAGAAACATCTCCACCAGCTCAGAGACAGAAACATCTCCACCAGCTCAGATACAGAAACATCTCCACCAGCTCAGAGACAGAAACATCTCCACCAGCTCAGATACAGAAACATCTTCACCAGCTCAGAGACAGAAACATCCCCACCAGCTCAGAGACAGAAACATCTCCACCAGCTCAGAGACAGAAACATCTCCACCAGCTCAGAGACAGAAACATCCCCACCAGCTCAGAGACAGAAACATCTCCACCAGCTCAGAGACAGAAACATGTCCACCAGCTCAGAGACAGAAAGATCCCCACCAGCTCAGAGACAGAAACATCTCCACCAGCTCAGAGTGTCGAGGTGACTAGTACGGGTCGCCTCCCAGACGGTCCTACTAGGTTCACTAACGCGTGGGTAGTCTTTGCCTGTGGATGTTCTGTTGACCACACAGGGTGGGTCAACTCCCACCGCGCGCCGTAGGTCTGGATTATCCTGTGGTATGAGCCTCTTTGCCTGGGCTCCACTTTATCAACCCGGGTCACCTCTCTTGGTCTATCTCTGCTTGCCACAGAGGTTAGCTCCTTCCTACTGTTAAAACTTCACAGGTAGGTTTGACATGGTATACTACGCGTCAGCGGGGGCTATTTTTGTGTACAACACCAATGAGCAATCCAATATTTATTTATAGTCTGCTCTGCGCTGTTTTAACGTGGCCCGGCTCTTACTACGTGTTATCTTGCCTTTCACGCAGGATACATTCAACCATGGGGTTATACTATTTTTATAAGCACGGCATAGTCTCAGACACTCCTGCTAGTGGCTGGTCCTCTCTTTCTAGTTGACCGGACAACACCCTCACGGGTGAGTCACACTCGCTATGTCCCGGGTATAGGGTTTCAGCTAAGACTAATATCTTGAAATTCATTCTTAGCTGAAAGCAGGGGTTCGACACTTTGTCTGAGTAAGGACAAACTAACCCAGTGCTCCTTTTGTGTGTCTTTTACACAGTTACCCTCGAGCTCCCCTGTGGTTTCCTGCTCGAGCCCACAATATGGTCTGGCCGCGGGAGGGCTAACGTGAACCCGCTGAGCCTGTAGTTGTTACAACGCTACTCTTCTTCTTCAGCACTTTATTCAACAAGTCATTTAACTAGTTAATGAAAACCAGTAACACTTCTCTTTTGGTTCCACAGTTTCACAACTGATGGATTTTATTGTTGTTTTTTATAGCAATTATAATGCAAAAGCTTCTAACTATAACTATCAAGTTCTGTTCTTACCTTACCCCAAAAGTCTTCTAACTTGACACCATACTCCTGTTCCCTCTCTCTGGCGCTCGACGTAGCCGGTCTAGTAACCACCGGTCCTGGCAACCATCATTACGCACACCTGGCAACCATCATTACGCACACCTGCTCCCCATCATTATACACATCTGGACTTCATCATTACATTGATTACTTCCCCTTTATTTAGCCCTCAGTAGCCTCAGTCTTCAGGCAGTATTGGTTTCGTTCACGTTCAGTACACGGCTCCTGTTTTGTTTATCTGCTTATTCTCATTATTAAACTCACCTTCTGCACCTGCTTCCTGACTCCTAGCGTATACGTTACATAACTTCTAATACATCAAGTCAGCTCCTGATCTGTCTCCCCCAGAATCTCCGCTCCTTTCCCTATCTTTTACATTGGGTTTTATACCCCTTAATGGCCAAGCCCATGCCTCCTTTGACTACAGCCACACAAGACATCCTCCCACTTACATGTGACATTTAAGCAAAGTTACATAACACATTTACTCCTTTACACGTGATGTCTACACAGAGTCAGGTAACACATTGGTTCCTTCATAGGTGATGACAATCCATGGTCTCATCTGCTTCATGGCCCATGTGCCATCAGGTAACTCTACCAACTCCATCCCATGGCCGAGATCTGACGGGGTGTCGCCATATAAGATGAACCCTTGCCCTCCGGCAGAGGATCATCTGCAAACATTCTGCCTTCACCCTCCGGCAGAGGATCATCTGCATACAGTCTATCTTCACCCTCCGGCAGAGGACAATCTGCATACAGTCAACCTTCACCCTCCGGCAGAGGACCATCTGCATACAGTCTACCTTCACCCTCCGGCAGAGGACCATCTAAATACAGTCTACCTTCACCCTCCGGCAGAGGATCATCTGCATACAGTCTACCTTCACCCTCCGGTAGAGGACCATCTCCATACAGTCAACCTTCACCCTCTGGCAGAGGACCATCTGCATACAGTCTACCTTCACCCTCCGGCAGAGGATCATCTCCATACAGTCTACCTTCACCCTCTGGCAGAGGACCATCTAAATACAGTCTATCTTCACCCTCCGGCAGAGGACAATCTGCATACAGTCAACCTTCACCCTCCGGCAGAGGACCATCTGCATACAGTCTACCTTCACCCTCCGGCAGAGGACCATCTAAATACAGTCTACCTTCACCCTCCGGCAGAGGATCATCTGCATACAGTCTACCTTCACCCTCCGGCAGAGGACCATCTCCATACAGTCAACCTTCACCCTCTGGCAGAGGACCATCTGCATACAGTCTAACTTCACCCTCCGGCAGAGGACCATCTCCATACAGTCTACCTTCACCCTCTGGCAGAGGACCATCTAAATACAGTCTACCTTCACCCTCCGGCAGAGGACCATCTCCATACAGTCTACATTCACCCTCCGGCAGAGGACCATCTAAATACAGTCTACCTTCACCCTCCGGCAGAGGATCATCTGCATACAGTCTACCTTCACCCTCCGGCAGAGGACCATCTCCATACAGTCTACTTTCACCCTCTGGCAGAGAAACATCTCCATACAGTCTACCTTCACCCTCCGGCAGAGGAACATCTCCATACAATCTACATTCGGCAGAGGAACATCTCCATACAGTCTAACTTCACCCTACGGCAGAGGAACATCTCCCTACAGTCTACCTTCACCCTCCGGCAGAGGAACATTTTCATACAGTCTATCTTCATCCTTCGGCAGAGGAACCTCTCCATACAGTCTACCTTCACCCTCCGGCAGAGGAACATCTCCATACAGTCTACCTTCACCCTCCGGCAGAGGAACATCTCCATACAATCTACCTTCGGCAGAGGAACATCTCCATACAGTCTACCTTTACCCTCCGGCAGAGGAACATCTCCATACAGTCTACCTTCAGCCTCCGGCAGAGGAACATCTCCATACAGTCTATCTTCACCCTCTGGCAGAGGAACATCTCCATACAGTCTACCTTCACCCTTCGGCAGAGGAACATCTCCATACAGTTTACCTTCACCCTCCGGCAGATGACCATCTGCATACAGTCTACCTTCACCCTCCGGCAGAGGACCATCTAAATACAGTCTACCTTCACCCTCCGGCAGAGGATCATCTGCATACAGTCTACCTTCACCCTCCGGTAGAGGACCATCTCCATACAGTCAACCTTCACCCTCTGGCAGAGGACCATCTGCATACAGTCTACCTTCACCCTCCGGCAGAGGACCATCTCCATACAGTCTAACTTCACCCTCTGGCAGAGGACCATCTAAATACAGTCTACCTTCACCCTCCGGCAGAGGACCATCTCCATACAGTCTACCTTCACCCTCCGGCAGAGGAACATCTCCATACAGTCTACCTTCACCCTTCGGGAGAGGAACGTCTCCATACAGTCTACCCGCGTCATTTCCTCTCTGCCTCTGTCTGGGTTCTGCTGCTCCCCAGCTGCCTGTGGTTGAGGCCTCTTCTTGTCCTTCTTCTGCTTCTTCTTCATCTTCCTTGTCTCAGTGTTACCATAGCTCTGACTGGAGACTGGAGGAGTCACCGGGTCATACTGACTAGGCTCATTCACGACAAGAGACAGAAACATCCCCACCAGCTCAGAGACAGAAACATCCCCACCAGCTCAGAGACAGAAACATCTCCACCAGTTCAGAGACAGAAACATCTCCACCAGCTCAGAGACAGAGTCATCTCTCTCTTCTCCCTCCCGTCAGAACAATTGACAGCCTTCACATTCCTGATACATCCCCTCTCCGTATGCAGATATATCCAGGAAAGAGAGAGAGAGGAGAGGAGAGGAGAGAGAGAGAGAGAGAGAGAGAGAGAGAGAGAGAGAGAGAGAGAGAGAGAGAGAGAGAGAGAGAGAGAGAGAGAGAGGCACGCTGACACAGTTTTATTGTCTCTCTCTCTTATTAATAACCCAACAGAGCCGTTTCAGTTTTGTTACACAGTAATAGTCTCAATCGGCATCATGAATAAGGCACAGCTGCTAAAATATTCACACACACACGGACGGCAGCCTTACCTGACCACACCTGGTGTTCATATCACTTCTCTAGAGGAAAAATACCTGGTAGAGGGAGAGAAAGTAGGAAGAGAGAGAGAAGGTTGGGGGATAGAAGTAGAGACAGAGACAGAGAGGGAAGGAAGAGACAGAGAGCATTAGGAAACAGAGCCTGTCAGATGACACATTACAGTCCCTGTGTCAGCGTCTGTTCTCCCCGTCCTCCATTAACTTCTCACACATCTGCACTGTGTGTGTGGTGTGGTGTGTGTGTGTGTGTACAGACACCTGGCTATGGCGAGAGTAGAGAGACTAATGTGTGAAACCTCAGCATTACCATTACCCATGACTAAGATAACCATTATGACACAAGGCCATCTCCATTTGGTGATTATAAATAGGCTTTTACCCTTTAGGAGAGAGAGAGGGGGAGAGGGAGGGAGAGCGAGAGAGAGAGAGAGACAAGATTTGTGACCCGTTACTATGAAAACAGGGCAACCAGTGGAGCACAAACAACATTGCAAATACAACCAATATTTATCTGTTTACTTATCTTCACCTACTATTCATACTACAACTATTTGTGTCATGAGCCCTCTCACTCCACCGGGTTACCACCTTAATTTGTTTCCACTATCTTCCACTCTGCTCACCACTCTCTCTACTCAGCCTAACTAGCTCCACCTGTCCCTGCTCTGCTCTGCTCTAATTACTCTGCCAGCTGCGCTGCATTACCCACTAACCTCTCCCAGTATTTAAAGCCCTGTCTTTCAGCTCTCCTTTGTCAGATCGTCTGCAAAGCTCACACCCGGAACCTGTTTGCTCGCGCTTCTGGCTCACCCTTGTTTTGTGACCCCGGACCTGCCTGATTCTTGGATACTCTTCTGCCCCAGGAAAACCAGACCTGCTTTCTGCCATAACGACTCCTGACTACTCTTCGATCCCGGATTTCTGGACCACCCACCACCGGCGTCATAGGACGCATCGCTGCCACTGGGGGGGGCACAGACCCAGCACATTGGACGGAATCCCTGTTATTCCCAGTAACCTCTGGAGCCTTCACTCACTCCCTACTTCCCTTTTCCCTTAAGTTTTAATAAACTTTCTGGTGTGACGCAATTGTGGTCCTCTGGTCGTCTGTCTGAACCGTGACAGTACGATCTGACCATCATGGACTCAGCGCACACTTCCCCCGACATGGAAACCGACGAACCTGAGCAACCCACCGCCATGCTACGCCTGGAACACACTGAGAGAGGGCTAGCCCGCATGAGCGGCGACATCACCTCTCTGCTTCAGGTCGGCCACCAACAGCATCAGCAGTTCCAGCAGCACCAGCAGCAGTTCCAGCAGCAGCAACAACAACTCGCCATGATCATCCAACTCCTCACCAACCTTACCCCAGCCAGTCTGCCCACCAGCCCTGCCCCCGAGTTACCTGCCCCGGTCATTGCAGCCGCTGCTCCGGAACCCAAGATTGGAAACCCCGAGCGGTTCAACGGCGATTCAACCCAGGTCCGGCCATTCCTGACTAGCTGCCGACTTCAGTTCTCCTTGCAGCCAAGGACCTTCGCCACGGAGGGGGCTAAAGTTGGGTATGCCATCACTCACCTGACGGGCCGAGCTCGACTCTGGGGAACAGCAGAGTTCGAACGTCAAACCCCCGCATGTGCAACCTTCGACCTGTTTGCTGAGGAGATGCTGAAGGTGTTTGACCTGGATTCACCAACCGCAGAGGCGTCTCGTGAACTGTTCAGTATTCGACAAGGCAGACGTACAGTCGCAGACCATTCCATCGACTTCCGAACCCTGGCAAGACGAAGTTCTTGGAACACACCATCGTTGGTGGACGCGTTCTTCCATAGCTTGGCTGACTATATCAAGGACGAGTTGGTCTCCCATGAACTGCCTTCCACTCTTGATGAAGCCATCGCACTGACTGTCCGGATCGACAGAAGGATACAGACCCGTCGTCGTGAGAGGGGGCGCCAAGGTCCACCAACTACCGGCATTCGGAGAGATCCGACTGGGCTCCTGTCATCTACTGCCACTCACCCAAGTCAGCTTGATCAGTCTGAGCCTATGGAGATTGGGCGAGCCTCTCTCACTCCTGCAGAGCGCCAGCGCCGCTTCACCTCAAACCTCTGCCTCTATTGTGGAGGTGATGGACATCGTGTGGTAACCTGCCCTTTAAAAGCCGAAGCTCACCGGGCATAGGGGGAGTCCGGTTGAGCTCAATGACCATCCAGTCCTCCGACCGCAAACCCCTGCTGCAAGTTCACCTCCGCCTCTCTGACTCAACTCACACCCTGGCTGCTCTGGTGGATTCTGGCGCCGAAGCCAACATAATGGACATCAAGCTGGCACGCCAACTGGGACTGGAGAACCTCCGTTTGACACCTCCTATTCCTGCCCGGGCACTGGACGGACACTTACTCGGATCGGTCACTCATGTCACGGCCCCGGTCTCGATGGGTCTGTCCGGAAACCATCAAGAAACTATCCAGTTTCACCTGCTCCCCTCTCCAGGCCAACCCCTCATCCTGGGTTACCCATGGCTCCGCCGGCACAACCCTCAGCTCGACTGGGTGACCGGGGTGATCAGGGAGTGGGGAGAGGACTGCCACCGAACCTGCCTGCTTGCTGCCGCACTACCCCCTCGGCCAGTACCTACTAACTCCGCTCCTGACCTCTCCAATGTCCCAGAATGCTACCATGGTCTCAGAGAAGTGTTTAACAAAGCAAGAGCCACATCTCTGCCCCCTCACCGACCGTACGACTGTGCCATCGACCTCCTCCCTGGAACAGCCCCTCCAAAGGGCCGTCTTTATTCGTTGTCTGCTCCTGAAAGAAAGTCCATGGAGGACTACATCAATGACTCTCTGTCCGCAGGATTAATCCGTTCATCTTCATCTCCTGCTGGTGCTGGCTTCTTCTTTGTGGGGAAGAGGGACGGATCTCTTCGCCCCTGCATCGACTACAGGGGACTCAACGACATCACAGTGAAAAACCGTTACCCTCTGCCTCTGCTCACCTCTGCTTTTGAGTTGCTCCAGGGAGCCACTGTTTTTACCAAGTTGGATCTCAGAAACGCTTACCACCTAGTGCGGATCCGGGAGGGAGATGAATGGAAAACCGCATTCAATACACCAACAGGCCACTACGAGTATCTGGTTATGCCTTTTGGCCTCACCAATGCTCCTGCTGTGTTCCAGGCTCTAGTGAATGATGTACTGCGGGACATGTTAAACAAGTTTGTCTTCGTTTACCTGGATGACATCTTAATCTACTCCAGAAACCTGTCTGAACACACCCGCCATGTCCAGCAAGTCCTTCATCGTCTTCTGGAGAATTCCCTCTACGCCAAGGCAGAGAAATGTGAGTTTCACGTCAAGACAGTGGCCTTCCTGGGGTACATAGTGGCAGAGGGAAGTATCCAAATGGATCCTGCCAAGGTATCAGCAGTCACTTCATGGCCAGTTCCGGAGAACAGAAAGAAGCTGCAACAGTTTCTGGGGTTTGCTAACTTCTATAGAAAGTTTATCCGGAACTACAGTACCGTTGCTGCCCCTCTCACTGCTCTAACCAGCACCAAGCAACCCTTCACCTGGACCCCAGCAGCCGACAAAGCCTTCAGTACCCTCAAGGTAAGGTTCACCTCCGCTCCCATCCTCCAGATGCCTGATGTGGACCGGCAATTCATTGTGGAGGTGGACGCCTCGGATGTGGGAGTTGGTGCTGTGATTTCTCAGTGGGCTGCGGAGGATAGGAAGCTCCATCCCTGTGCCTTTTTCTCACGTCGGTTGTCCCCCTCTGAGTGCAATTACGACATAGGGAACCGAGAGCTGCTGGCTGTGAAGCTTGCCTTGGAGGAGTGGCGTCACTGGCTGGAGGGGTCCACCATTCCATTTCTCGTTTGGACCGATCATAAGAACTTGGAGTACATCCGCACGGCCAAACGGTTGAACTCCAGGCAGTCCCGCTGGGCCCTGTTCTTCACCAGGTTTAATTTCACTCTGTCATACCGGCCTGGATCACGCAACACCAAGCCAGACGCCCTCTCCCGTCAATTCCAGAAGGATGACACCCCCTCCAAGGATCCTGTGTCGATTCTGCCAAGTCCCTGCATCGTAGCAGCTCTGACCTGGGCTGTTGAGGAACAGGTGCTGGAAGCTCTCCGTAACCAGCCAGGTCCCAGCACTTGCCCAGCTGACCGCCTTTTTGTCCCCGAAAACCTGAGGTCCCAGGTCGTTCAGTGGGGACATGACTCCCGCCTAGCTTGTCACCCTGGCTCCACCCGCACTTACAACCTGCTCGCCCAGAGGTTCTGGTGGCCCTCTCTGAGAAAGGATGTACGGGAATTCGTCCAAGCCTGCCCCATCTGCAACCAACACAAGTCGTCCTGCCAGCCCCCAGCCGGATTGCTGCAGCCCCTGCCTGTGCCCAGACGTCCCTGGTCTCACATCGCCCTTGACTTTGTCACGGGGCTGCCCCCTTCAAGTGGCATGACCGTCATTCTCACCATAGTTGACCGATTCAGCAAGATGGCACACTTCATTCCCCTCCCCAAGCTCCCAACCGCCAAGGAGACCGCCCAGGTGGTCCTGGAACACGTCTTCCGGATCCACGGACTGCCAAAGGATGTAGTTTCTGACCGTGGTCCACAATTCTCCTCCGCTTTTTGGAAGGAGTTCTGTCACCTGCTGGGAGCCACAGTCAGTCTGACTTCCGGATTCCATCCCCAATCCAATGGGCAGTCAGAGCGGGCAAATCAGGAGCTCGAGAAGGCACTGCGATGCATGACTTCACGCAACCCCCACTCCTGGTCGCAGCAATTGACATGGGTGGAGTACGCACACAATTCTCTGACCTGCTCTGCCATCGGTATGTCCCCTTTCCAATGTGTTTATGGATACCAGCCTCCTCTATTTGCCAGCCAGGAAGGGGAGGTTACTTGCCCATCTGCACTTGCTTTTGCCCGTCGATGTCGCCGCACCTGGTCACAAGCCCGAGCCACACTCCTCAGATCCGTTGCCAGCTACACTACCGGGGCCAACCGTCGGAGAATTCCTGCTCCCACCTACCATGTTGGTCAAAGGGTGTGGTTGTCATCGAAGAACCTGCCACTCAGGGTGGAGTCGCAAAAGCTGGCACCTCGGTTCATTGGCCCATTCCCTATCATAAGAGTGATTAGCCCAACTGCTGTCCGGCTCCAACTGCCTAATTCCATGAGGGTGCACCCCACTTTCCATGTGTCTAAGATTAAGCCCATTCATGAGAGTCCGCTGGTCCCTGCTGCGCCTTGTCCTCCTCCTCCACAGCTCGTCGATGGTGGTCTGGTTTACACCGTCCGCCGCCTGCTTCGGTCCAGACGGAGGGGTAGGGGTCTCCAGTACCTCATTGACTGGGAGGGCTATGGACCTGAGGAGAGGACCTGGGTGCCAGCTAGTCGGATTGTGGATAGGACTCTCATCACCGCCTTCCACCAACGGCATCCTGATCAACCTGCAATCCGTAGGGGCCGCCCCAGAGGGGTCCCTAACCGTCCTGCCCGCTCGGCTTCCTGTCCTGTGCCTGATCCTGTCTCGGGACCTGTCCCATCTCCCGACCACGGCCCTCCGGCTTCCTCCGAGGATGAGGACGTTCACTCGGACCGTTCGGAGGAGTTCTAGCCCTCCTCCGGCTCCCCTCCTCCCGCCCGGCGTGGTGTTGCTCTTGGGACTTCTGGGGCCGTCCCTTGGGGGGGGGGTTCTGTCATGAGCCCTCTCACTCCACCGGGTTACCACCTTAATTTGTTTCCACTATCTTCCACTCTGCTCACCACTCTCTCTACTCAGCCTAACTAGCTCCACCTGTCCCTGCTCTGCTCTGCTCTAATTACTCTGCCAGCTGCGCTGCATTACCCACTAACCTCTCCCAGTATTTAAAGCCCTGTCTTTCAGCTCTCCTTTGTCAGATCGTCTGCAAAGCTCACACCCGGAACCTGTTTGCTCGCGCTTCTGGCTCACCCTTGTTTTGTGACCCCGGACCTGCCTGATTCTTGGATACTCTTCTGCCCCAGGAAAACCAGACCTGCTTTCTGCCATAACGACTCCTGACTACTCTTCGATCCCGGATTTCTGGACCACCCACCACCGGCGTCATAGGACGCATCGCTGCCACTGGGGGGGGCACAGACCCAGCACATTGGACGGAATCCCTGTTATTCCCAGTAACCTCTGGAGCCTTCACTCACTCCCTACTTCCCTTTTCCCTTAAGTTTTAATAAACTTTCTGGTGTGACGCAATTGTGGTCCTCTGGTCGTCTGTCTGAACCGTGACAATTTGCACATTGTTAATAATGTCTGATAATATAACATTTGAAACGTCTTTATCCTTTTGAAACCTTTGAGTGCAGTTTTTTTCATTTCTTCACACTTTTGTTTATTGTTTATTTCACTTTCTTTGGCAATGTAAACATAGGTTTCCCATGCCAATAAAGTCATTTGAATTGAATTGAATTGAATGAGAGAGAGAGAGAGAGAGAGAGAGAGAGAGAGAGAGAGAGAGAGAGAGATAGAGATGTAGATAGATGTTGAGAGAGGTAGAGGGAGGTAGAGAGAGATAGAGATGTAGATATATGTTGAGAGAGGTAGAGGGAGGTAGAGAGAGATAGAGATGTGATAGATGTTGAGAGAGGTAGAGGGAGGTAGAGAGAGATAGAGATGTAGATAGATGTTGAGAGAGGTAGAGGGAGGTAGAGATGTAGATAGATGTTGAGAGAGGTAGAGGGAGGTAGAGAGAGATATAGATGTAGATAGATGTTGAGAGAGGTAGAGGGAGGTAGAGAGAGATAGAGATGTAGATAGATGTTGAGAGAGGTAGAGGGAGGTAGAGAGAGGTAGAGATGTAGATAGATGTTGAAAGAGGTAGAGGGAGGTATAGAGAGGTAGAGATGTAGATATATGTTGAGAGAGGTAGAGGGAGGTAGAGAGAGATAGAGATGTAAATATATGTTGAGAGAGGTAGAGGGAGGTAGAGAGAGATTGAGATGTAGATAGATGTTGAGAGAGGTAGAGGGAGGTAGAGATGTAGATAGATGTTGAGAGAGGTAGAGGGAGGTAGAGAGAGATAGAGATGTAGATAGATGTTGAGAGAGGTAGAGGGAGGTAGAGAGAGATAGAGATGTAGATAGATGTTGAGAGAGGTAGAGGGAGGTAGAGAGAGATTGAGATGTAGATAGATGTTGAGAGAGGTAGAGGGAGGTAGAGAGAGATAGAGATGTAGATAGATGTTGAGAGAGGTAGAGGGAGGTAGAGAGGAGACTAATTAGAGAAAGAGAGTGGAGATGTCTCCTCTCGTCTTGGCAGGGTGAGAGAGAGTTAAAGTACATCACCATGCTAGAACCTCAGAGAACACTCATTAACCACACTGCAAGGGAACGACAGACAGAGAAAAGTAGAGAGAGAGGCAAGAGAAGGAGGAGGGGAGGGGCGGAACTAGGTCAGGGAAGAGAGGGAAAGCTGTTAGCTTGGCCCCCAATTAACTTTTCTAATCATCCACCATCCTACCATTCTACCAGCAGTGCATATGACAACAATGCGCCTCTGTGTGTGTGTAGTGCTATTGTAAGGATATTATGGTGGAGAGAGAGGGTGAAGGGGACATCAAGGATGGTAGGCATGATTGAAGGGTAGGAAATGGGAGGTCTTGGCTAAAAGCTCACTGGAGTGTAAACGTGAGCCAGAGCTTGTCTTCCAAATGGCACCCTATTCCCTACACAGTGTACTACTTTTGACCAGAGCCCAATAGACCTTGGTTAAAAGTAGTGCACTGTTTAGGGAATAGGGTGCCATATGGGACACAGACAGAGTAAGATGTCTCCATCTGACACTCTAACTTATAAACACTACTACTGCAATACACTCAAATGCACTACATTAATATACAATAAAACACAATAGCACATGGTAACTACACATTCCAGTAATCTCACAAACGGCTTGTTAGGGCTCTGAATATGACAAATAACACTGAGAATGTAATACACAAACACAAACACACATACACACAAACACACATACACCGTTTCCAGAAGGAATACTTTTTTGTAGCAGATATTTAAAGAAAACTGTATTTAATTTGGGGTTTCACTTAAAATAAGAACAAAACACAATTTTCTCTTGGTACATAAAAACACCAACAATGTTCTGGCCTGGAGCGCTCAGCCCTGTATTAATCTGGATTACTGTTGTTGTATTCTTGGAGGGTTGTCTGCTGTCTGCTGTTTTGAAAACATTGAGGTTATTTCTGTGCTCAGCCACAGAACAGAAAATGTGTCATAGCTGATTCCACCACCAAACCACACTGCTACTGGATCTCCATAATTCTACATCTACTAATACTATACTATACTGCCATTGACTGGTTTTAATAATGTTGAATTTGTTGAAGTAAACACTACAATGTAGCCATTGTTACCACATCATTTCCTATTAAATACCAGCTATACAGTGCATTCGGAAAGTATTCAGACCCATTGACTTTTTCCACATTTTGTTACGTTACAGCCTTATTCTAAAATTGATTCAATTGTTTTTTTTCCTCATCAACCTACACACAACGCTTGGCATTCAGGCCAATGAGTTCAATCTTGGTTTCATCAGACCAGAGAATCTTGTTTCTCATGGTCTGAGAGTCCTTTAGGTGCCTTTTGGCAAACTCCAAGCGGGCTGTCATGTGCCTTTTACTGAGGAGTGGCTTCCGTCTGGCCACTCTACCATAAAGGCCTGATTGGTGGAGTGCTGCAGAGATGGTTGTCCTTCTGCAAGGTTCTCCCATCTCCACAGAGGAACTCTGGAGCTCTTTCAGAGTGACCATCGGGTTCTTGGTCACCTCCCTGACCAAGGCCCTTCTCCACCGATTGCTCAGTTTGGCCGGGCGGCCAGCTCTATGAAGAGTCTTGGTGGTTCCAAACTTCTTCCATTTAAGAATGATGGAGGCCACTGTGTTCTTGGGGACCTTCAATGCTGCAGACATTTTTTGGTACCCTTCCCCAGATCTGTGCCTCAACACAATCCTGTCTCGGAGCTCTATGGACAATTCCTTCGACCTCATGGCTTGGTTTTTGCTCTGACATGCACTGTCAACTGTGGGAACTTATATAGACAGGCGTGTGCCTTTCCAAATCATGTCCAATCAATTGAATTTACCACATCTCAAGGATGATCAATGGAAATAGGATGCACCTGAGCTCAATTTCGAGTCTCATAGCAAAGGGTCTGAATACTTATGTTAATAAGGTATTTCTGTTTTTAATTTTTAATAAATGTACCTTGTCATTATGGGGTATTGTGTGTAGATTGATGAGGAAAATCAATTTAAGAATAAGGCTGTAATGTAACAAAATATGGAAAAAGTCAAGGGGTATGAATACTTTCCGAATGCACTGTATACCAGTGGAATCAGTACAGTCAAATAAAGAACTACCAACACGCTTTAATCTTGGGGTCCCAAGCAAGGTTACTCATCACGCAAGCATGGTTCACCAAACCACCTCTGTTACATATCTATGCAATTATTATACCATATTCATGCTCTGTGCCCTGTCTCTCTCTTTGCTTCTCATGTTGCAATCATGTGCAAGGGCATGGAATATTAACTATTAACAAGAGATTCATTCCAGGCCGGAAGAACGAGAAATGAATAAATCATAAATCATAAATCAAGGCGGTCTTATCTGAACCTATGTGCTACTCTCATAAAGATCTATCTTAAGCTACTGCTGCATGGTGGGGCCCACTGTCTTCAACTGCTGCTGCATGGTGAGGCCCACTGTCTTCAGCTGCTGCTGCATGGTGAGGCCCACTGTCTTCAGCTGCTGCTGCATGGTGAGGCCCACTGTTTTCAACTGCTGCTGCATGGTGAGGCCCACTGTCTTCAACTGCTGCTGCATGGTGAGGCCCACTGTCTTCAACTGCTGCTACAGTGGGGGGAAAAAGTATTTAGTCAGCCACCAATTGTGCAAGTTCTCCCACTTAAAAAGATGAGAGAGGCCTGTAAATTTAATCATAGGTACACGTCAACTATGACAGACAAAATGAGGGAAAAAAATCCAGAAAATCACATTGTAGGATTTCTAATGAATTTATTTGCAAATTATGGTGGAAAATAAGTATTTGGTCAATAACAAAAGTTTCTCAATACTTTGTTATATACCCTTTGTTGGCAATGACACAGGTCAAACGTTTTCTGTAAGTCTTCACAAGGTTTTCACACACTGTTGCTGGTATTTTGGCCCATTCCTCCATGCAGATCTCCTCTAGAGCAGTGATGTTTTGGGGCTGTCGCTGGGCAACACAGACTTTCAACTCCCTCCAAAGATTTTCTATGGGGTTGAGATCTGGAGACTGGCTAGGCCACTCCAGGACCTTGAAATGCTTCTTACGAAGCCACTCCTTCGTTGCCCGGGCGGTGTGTTTGGGATCATTGTCATGCTGAAAGACCCAGCCACGTTTCATCTTCAATGCCCTTGCTGATGGAAGGAGGTTTTCACTCAAAATCTCACGATACATGGCCCCATTCATTCTTTCCTTTACACGGATCAGTCGTCCTGGTCCCTTTGCAGAAAAACAGCCCCAAAGCATGATGTTTCCACCCCCATGCTTCACAGTAGGTATGGTGTTCTTTGGATGCAACTCAGCATTCTTTGTCCTCCAAACACGACGAGTTGAGTTTTTACCAAAAAGTTCTATTTTGGTTTCATCTGACCATATGCCATTCTCCCAATCCTCTTCTGGATCATCCAAATGCACTCTAGCAAACTTCAGACGCTCCTGAACATGTACTGGCTTAAGCAGGGGGACACGTCTGGCACTGCAGGATTTGAGTCCCTGGCGGCGTAGTGTGTTACTGATGGTAGGCTTTGTTACTTTGGTCCCAGCTCTCTGCAGGTCATTCACTAGGTCCCCCCGTGTGGTTCTGGGATTTTTGCTCACCGTTCTTGTGATCATTTTGACCCCACGGGGTGAGATCTTGCGTGGAGCCCCAGATCGAGGGAGATTATCAGTGGTCTTGTATGTCTTCCATTTCCTAATAATTGCTCCCACAGTTGATTTCTTCAAACCAAGCTGCTTACCTATTGCAGATTCAGTCTTCCCAGCCTGGTGCAGGTCTACAATTTTGTTTCTGGTGTCCTCTGACAGCTCTTTGGTCTTGGCCATAGTGGAGTTTGGAGTGTGACTGTTTGAGGTTGTGGACAGGTGTCTTTTATACTGATAACAAGTTCAAACAGGTGCCATTAATACAGGTAACGAGTGGAGGACAGAGGAGCCTCTTAAAGAAGAAGTTACAGGTCTGTGAGAGCCAGAAATCTTGCTTGTTTGTAGGTGACCAAATACTTATTTTCCACCATAATTTGCAAATAAATTCATAAAAAATCCTACAATGTGATTTTCTGGATTTTCTTTTCTCAATTTGTCTGTCATAGTTGACGTGTACCTATGATGAAAATTACAGGCCTCTCTCATCTTTTTAAGTGGGAGAACTTGCACAATTGGTGGCTGACTAAATACTTTTTTCCCCCACTGTATATGGTGAGGCCCCCTGCAGGAAATAACTGTTACACTAGGTCAGACAGGACAGGACAGGACACATGACAGGGTCACTGTGTGAGTGTGTGTGTGTGTCACACCCTTGCTCTGTGTCCTGTTGTTAGTCTGTCTGTCTGTCTGTCTGTCTGTCTGTCTGTCTGTCTGTCTGATTAGTCAGTCAAACTTACTGATACATACTGTACATCGATCAGTCTGGAGGTGACTGGTTAGTGACTGTGTGTGTGTGGGTGTCAGAACTCAGAATTTCTGGGGGGGCCACTGGAGTGGCCAATCAGATTTCAGTGGGGGCCGCCACTGCTTAGAACCCACTGGGTACAGACCTCAATTCAACGTCTACACACACACACACACACACACACACACACACACACACACACACACACACACACACACACACACACACACACACACACACACACACACACACACAGACACACACAGACACACACACACACACACACGGCTCCTGTAGTAATCTGTGGGATTCCCCAGATGGAAGCTGTCTGTCTCCTGTTGCAACATCCTGGCCAGCTCCCACATTCTGTTTACACACACATAGACACACAGACACACTGTTACTCACAGGATTATAATTCCTTAACACACGCTCACACGCACACATCCAGATCCCAAAGCCTCAGATCTGACCTATAACACCAATCCAGGGATTTCAGATGTTTATGGTTCGATAGGACATGAGTTGGATGTAAAAATAACCAACAGTCAAACCCTCAATATGGCAGTCAGATTACTCTGTGTAACCCAGTCAATCACTACCACTGTGGAACCAGATTTCCAACCCATGTCACAATGACACACAAAGACATCGTAGACCAATAGGCCTGCTGGCCTTGTGTCCTGTTCTTAGTCAGTCTGTATGTCTATCAGCTGATTAGTCAGTCAGACTGACTGATACATACATCGATCAGTCTGGAGGTGACTGGTTAGTGAGGAGATTAAGGTTACCATGATGTGTGTGTGCCTGTGTGCCTGTCTCTGTGTGTGTGTGTGTGTGTGTGTGTGTGTGTGTGTATGTGTGTGTGTGCAGGTAAGTGGGTGGAGTCAGAGGAATCTGGCTGACAAATCATCAAAGAATAAACAAGGGGGTGGGGTTAACAGGCATCTTCCCCTCCTTCCACCCCCAAACCCATGATGAGTCCTCCATACCTGAGCACCCTCCATCAGACCCATGCTGACACACACACACACGCACACGCACGTGTACACACACACACACACACACCCATCAGACCCCCACTGATGGACTTTGGGGGGTCCTCATGGTACCATCCATCAATATATTTACAATAAGAGGAGATAAATATCACTACCCAAATATCATTAGCCAATAGCTGGAACAGTTTCTTTAGACTAGCGTACTGGGAACCAACAGGAAAACCAGCAGAGTGCAGGGAGAGAGGGATGAAGATGGTGAGGGAGGTAGAGATTGATGGAGAGATATGCAAGAGATGCAGGGAGGGAGAGATGGATGGAGGGGAGAGATGTAGAAAGAAAGAGAGATTAAGAGGGAGGGAGAGAGCGAGAGATACAGGGCAGGAGGGATCCAGAGAGAAAGACACAGGAAGGGAGGGAAGGAGGGAGGGATGCTGAGAAAGAAAGGAAGAGCGAGGGAGAAGTGGAGGGAGAGTAGTGCAGACACAGAGTCGTGCCAGTAGCATACTGATTCAGCCAGAGAACAGTCAATGTGGCCTCCACTACCCACCCAAGCATGGACTGCAGACTCATTATGCTGTGTGTACGCGTGTATATGTGAGTGTGTGTGTGTGTGTGTGTGTGCTGCAGTGGGTTGTTCATTATGCTGTGTTTGTCTCCCTCTGCAAAGCCTGTGTTATCTCGATACAGAGACACAGCTGCCTCTAGGGAAGCTCCTTTACAGCAACAGTCCATAGGGTTCCTATACTGTAGACTACAGCTGTATACATGTAGTGTTCTATTCCGAAGGTAGTAGCTCATGCAGTGGAATAAGCCAAGCCAAGCCAATAATCACAGCACTGGTCAATATATCCCTATTTTCTATTGACCACCAGACATCCTCACTGAAGCTTCTCATCTATCTGCTCTGCTCAGTCACCCAGTCATCATCAATATCTCAGAAATAGACAGATGTCATTAGCTGGGAGGGGAACAGCTTGAGAGGGAGTTGAAGATAAGTATTTTTTAGAGTCAGTGTGAATCACAGATGTGAGCCACGTCTTATAAAAAGCCTAAAGTTCTCCATGTTTAATGAGTGTGGAGCACACAGACAGACAGACATACTGACAAGACAGACGAGACAGACAGACCCAGCCTGGTCCCTGATCACCTCACACACAACTACCTGATTAGTGACTGATGCTGATGCCTCTGCTTCCTCAGACATGTGTGTCTGCGTGCATTCGTGCGTGTGTGTGTGGTGACGTGTCTCCTTCCTGCAGATCTAATTGTGATAATCGTCTGTAATTAGTTTTAAAGACAGGCAGGAGAGGAGCTAGCGATGAGACGCTTAATATCACCGCGGCAGCACTGTTTTAATTTAATCATAGATGCATCTGATTCAGTCCAATAAGAGTGAAACACCTCCAGGAGTCATAGACACAGACACACTGAGATATAGATTGATGCTGAGGCTCCAGGCTGTTGGAAGGGAATATACATTTTGTGGGTATTTAAGGGATTTTTGGTGAGTGTTACATTGAGTAATGTCTTCTCGGGGTACTAACCCATGTTCACAACAACAACACAGCACACCAACGAAGCCGTGTCATAACCGCTAGCCTACTAAAAGCATGGCTCTGGTTGGTTGGGGACAACAGTAGTTCAGGTGTCAGATAGGGTGAGGTCACCTCTGTCCTGCTGGGAGCCACAGAGTGAAGTGAGGAGATCAGAGAGAGGAAAGTCTAAACGCAGACAGAGCAGCCCAGAGAGACTAACCTGTACTCCACCATTTCCCTGCTTTTAATCTGTCTGTGTACTGGAGAGCGAGAGGGGAGAGAGATGGGCGAGAGAGGAGAGAAGGATATAGAGAGAGAGGGAGGGGGAGAGAAGGAGAGGTGGAGGCTCCTTCCATTAATGTAAAGTGGAGTTGGAAGGAAGGTAATTTATAAGCTCTGCGGAGCGGCGTATGTGTGTCACGCACACGCACTCATTGACACACACACACACGCAGAAAAACAGAGGCATGCATAGTCATGCACACACGCAGGCCCCCACATGCAGGCCCCCACATAAAGGGGAGAGAGAAAGTACTACAAGAGGAGAGAGTTTTTTGGCAGTCGTCTGTATACCGCTGTCCTCCCTCTCCCTCTCCCTTCACCTTCTCTCCCTCCACCTTTACCCTCTCTTCTAATTGAGCTGATTCCCTCCTGACCTCTACCAGCTTGACATCATGCCAGTGTCCAACCACACCAGGCTCACCTAAGGACTGTCTGTAATCTAGATACAGTGCCTTCAGAAAGTATTCTCACCCATTGACTTTTTCCATATTTTGATGTGTTACAGCCTGGCTGTGGAGTGGTCGGGAGAGGTTGTATTTTCTCTAGCAGGAGGTAAGCTTGGCTTCTTATATGGTGTTGAGTAAAGCTTAAACCATGTATTTAGATTGTAGGTAGGTAGTTGTAGTTAGGTATTGTAGGTAGTTTATTTAGGTAGTTATTGTAGGTTATTGTTGGTAATTATTGTAGGTAAGTATTGTATACGGCGGAGCCCGGCGGAGCCCGGCGAAGCACGAGGCTAGCTAACCCACTACCTGGACCAATAAAGCTAGCTAGCTAGCGGGTAGCTACTGGTAACTTTTAGCAACTGTGGATAGTTGTTTCCAATGTTATTTCACGCTTAAGAGTACCTGTAATTAAGCCAGCTATCTACCTACCATTCAGCTGTTTTTCTAACCTCATTATCTGAGGCATTAACGTTAGGTAGTTAGTAGCTACTGTACTTAATTACAGCTACTGATTGCAGAAGACCAATGTCGTCTTGTCTGCCACCCAGACAGCTGGCGTCGGGTAAGTTTGGCTTTATACATAGCTTGGGCTTTGTCGAGTAAGGCTTAAACTATGTATTTAGATTGTAGTTAGGTATTGTAGGTAGGCATCGTGGGCTGTTGTGGGTAGTTATTGTAGGTTAGCATTGTATTGGCGGTGCCGGGTGTAGCACGAAGCTAGCTAGCTAGCTAACTCACCTCCTGGACTAGCTGGCGAGTAGCTATTAGCAACGGTAGCAACTAGATACAATATCCTTTTAGCCAGCTACATTTGTTCGCAGCGCCGCCGTTTTTCAAACAAAGTCAACACAGCAGCCATTGCTAGCTAGCCAACACGACCAGCTAGCTGTACTGTAGCAGCTAAATACAATATATTTGTGCTAGCTAGCCAACGTTTAATTATTGCTGCGTTATGAAAGGAACTAGACACGGACACGAATTATCTGTTTAGTGTGTTAACACACTATTGGTAGTTTGTTGTAAGCAAGTATTGGTGCTAAACTGTGTGTTATTGGATGCTAGCATGCTAGTTAGCTATGGCGTCATAGTTAGCTAGCTGAATAAAGTAAGTTGAGTCTATTCCTTGAAACACTGAACCGCTGTAGTTCACAACAATTCTAATTTCTAAAGTGGAAGTTGGGAGAGTTTTTATTCGGGTGGTTCAGTGAAACAATTATAGTTTCTGAGGTGGAAGTTGGGTGAGTTATATTTGGGAGTTTTGGTGAGGGAGGCCCTACTCTCTCCTTTCCCAGATGTTTAGTTCATTTCATTCCGATCTCCTCTGCATTATTGTAGCCATTTGCTACAGCCTGTCAACTATGCCTCTGCCTATCCCTGTTCTCTCCTCTCCGCACAGGCTACACAAACGCCTCACACCGCGTGGCTGCTGCCTCTCTAACCTGGTGGTCCCTGCACGCACCCCACACCTGGAGTTCCAGGTCTCAGGCAGCCTCTGGAACTGCCGTTCTGCTGCCAACAAGGCTGACTTCATCACAGCCTATGCTACCCTCCAGTCCCTCGACTTCCTGGCGCTGACGGAAACATGGATTACCACTGAAAACACTGCTACTCCTACTGCTCTCTCCTCGTCTGACCATGTGTTCTCGCATACCCCGAGAGCATCTGGTCAGAGGGGTGGTGGCACAGGAATCCTCATCTCTCCCAAGTGGACATTCTCAATTTTTCCCCTAACCCATCTGTCTATCTCCTCATTTGAATTCCATGCTGTCACAGTCACTAGCCCATTTAAGCTTAATATCCTTGTCATCTATCGCCCTCCAGGTTCCCTTGGAGAGTTCATCAATGAGCTTGACGCCTTGATAAGTTCCTTTCCTGAGGATGGCTCACCCCTCACAGTTTTGGGGGATTTCAACCTCCCTACGTCTACATTTGACTCATTTCTCTCTGCCTCCTTCTTTCCACTCCTCTCCTCTTTTGACCTCACCCTCTCACCGTCCCCCCCTACTCACAAGGCAGGCAATACGCTTGACCTCATCTTTACTAGATGCTGCTCTTCTACTAATCTCACTGCAACTCCCCTCCATGTCTCCGACCACTACTTTGTATCCTTTTCTCTCTCGCTCTCCTCCAACACTACTCACTCTGCCCCTACACAGATGGTAATGCGCCGCCGCAACCTTCGCTCTCTCTCTCCCACTACTCTCTCCTCTTCCATCCTATCATCTCTTCCCTCTGCTCAATCCTTCTCCCTCCAATCTCCTGATTCTGCCTCCTCAACCCTCCTCTCCTCCCTTTCTGAATCCTTTGACTCTCTGTGTCCCCTATCCTCCCGGCCGGCTCGGTCCTCCCCTCCAGCTCCGTGGCTTGATGACTCATTGCAAGCTCACAGAACAGAGCTCCGGGCAGCGGAGCGGAAATGGAAAAAACTAAACTCCCTGCCGACCTGGCATCTTTTCACTCCCTCCTCTCTACATTTTCTTCATCTGTTTCTGCTGCTAAGGCCACTTTCTACCACTCTAAATTCCAAGCATCTGCCTCTAACCCTAGGAAGCTCTTTGCCACATTCTCCTCCCTGCTGAATCCCCCCCCCCCCCCCCCACTTTGAAAAGAAGGTTGACGACATCCGATCCTCGTTTGTTAAGTCTAATGACACTGCTGGTCCTGCTCACACTGCCCTACCCTATGCTTTGACTTCTTTCTCCCCTCTCTCTCCAGATAAAATCTTGCGACTTGTGACTGCAGGCCGCCCAACAACCTGCCCGCTTGACCCCATCCCCTCCTCTCTTCTCCAGACCATCTCCGGTGACCTTCTCCCCTACCTCACCTCGCTGATCAACTCATCCTTGACCGCTGGCTATGTCCCTTCCGTCTTCAAGAGAGCGAGAGTTGCACCCCTTCTCAAAAAACCAACACTCGATCCCACTGATGTCAACAACTACAGACCAGTATCCCTTCTTTCTTTTCTTTCCATAACTATTGACCGTGCCGTCTTTAGCCAACTCTCTTGCTATCTCTCTCAGAATGACCTTCTTGATCCAAACCAGTCAGGTTTCAGGACTGGTCATTCAACTGAGACTGCTCTTCTCTGTGTCACGGAGGCTCTCCGCACTGCTAAAGCTAACTCTCTCTCCTCTGCTCTTGTCCTTCTAGACCTGTCTGCTGCCTTTGATACTGTGAACCATCAGATCCTCCTCTCCACCCTCTCCGAGCTGGGCATCTCCGGCGCGGCTCACTCCTGGATTGCGTCCTACCTGACCGGTCGCTCCTACCAAGTGGCGTGGCGAGAAGCTGTCTCCGCACCACATGCTCTCACCACTGGTGTCCCCCAGGGCTCAGTTCTAGGCCCTCTCCTATTCTCCCTATACACCAAGTCACTTGGCTCTGTCATATCCTCACATGGCCTCTCCTATCATTGCTACGCTGACGATACACAACTAATCTTCTCCTTTCCCCCTTCTGATAACCAGGTGGCGAATCGCATCTCTGCATGTCTGGCAGACATATCAGTATGGATGACGGATCACCACCTCAAGCTGAACCTTGGCAAGACGGAGCTGCTCTTCCTCCCGGGGAAGGACTGCCCGTTCCATGATCTCGCCATCACGGTTGACAACTCCGTTGTGTCCTCCTCCCAGAGTGCGAAGAGCCTTGGCGTGACCCTGGACAACACCCTGTCGTTCTCCGCTAACATCAAGGCGGTGACCCGATCCTGCAGGTTCATGCTCTACAACATTCGGAGAGTACGACCCTGCCTTACACAGGAAGCGGCACAGGTCCTAATCCAGGCACTTGTCATCTCCCGTCTGGATTACTGCAACTCGCTGTTGGCTGGGCTCCCTGCCTGTGCCATTAAACC
The DNA here is from genome assembly GCF_964263955.1 of Coregonus lavaretus. Lineage (NCBI taxonomy): Eukaryota > Metazoa > Chordata > Actinopteri > Salmoniformes > Salmonidae > Coregonus > Coregonus lavaretus. The sequence goes on from NW_028166077.1 coordinate 42,279, forward strand.
CCTACAACTCATCCAGAATGAGAAAAAAAGAAAAAAAAAGAAAAAAAAAGAAAAAAAACATATTGTAAAGTGGTTATCCCACTGGCTATAGGGTAAATGCACCAATTTGTAAGTCGCTCTGGATAAGAGCGTCTGCTAAATGACGTAAATGTAAATGTAAATGTAATTAAATTGAGATTTTGTATCACTGATCTACACACAACACCCCATAATGTCAAAGTGGAATTATGTTTTTATGTTTAAAAAAATTAGTCAATAAGTATTCAATCCTTTTGTTATGGCAAGCCTAAATAAGTTCAGGAGTAAACATGTGCTTAACAAGTCACATAATAACCTGCATAGACTCACTGTGTGTACAATAATAGTGTTTAACATGAGTTTTAAATGACTACCCCATCTCTGTACCCCACACATACAATTATCTGTAAGGTCCCTCAGTCGAGCAATGAATTTCAAGCACAGATTCAACCACAAAGACCAGGGAGGACATTGAATATCATTTTGAGCGTGGTGCAGTTATTAATTACACTTTGGATGGTGTATCAATACACCCAGTCACTACAAAGGTAGATGTGCCCTTCCTAACTCAGTTGCCACAGGGAAGGCCCTCAAAATTGTCAAAGACTCCAGCCACCCTAGTCATAGACTGTTCTCTCTGCTACCGCACGGCAAGCGGTACCGGAGTGCCAAGTCTAGGTCCAAAAGACTTCTCAACAGCTTCTACCCCCAAGCCATAAGACTCCTGAACAGCTAATCATGGCTACCCGGACTATTTGCACTGCCCCCCCACCCCATCCTTTTTACGCTGCTGCTACTCTGTTAAGTATTTATGCATAGTCACTTTAACTCTACCCACATGTACATATTACCTCAACTACCTCAACTAGCCGGTGCCCCCGCACATTGACTCTGCAACGGTACCCCCCTGTATATATAGCCTCCCTACTGTCACTTTATTTTACTGTATATATAGCCTCCTTACTGTCACTTTATTTTACTTCTGCTCTTTTTTTCTCAACACTTTTTTGTTGTTGTTGTTTTATTCTTACTTTTTTTGTTTAAAATAAATGCACTGTTGGTTAAGGGCTGTAAGTAAGCATTTCACTGCAATGTCTGCACCTGTTGTATTCGGCGCATGTGACCAATAAAATTTGATTTGATTTGATTTGATTTGATTTCACCATGGTGATTTTAAAACAGTTTAATGGCTGTGATCGGCGAAAACTGAGGATGGATCAATAACATTGTAGTTACTCCACAATACTAACCAAAATGACAGAGTGAAAAGAAGGAAGCATGTACAGAATTAACATATTTCAAAACATGCATCCTGTTTGCAATAAGGCACTAAAGTAATACTGCAAAAAATGTGGCAAAGAAATTAACTTTTTGTCCTGAATACAAAGCGTTATGTTTGGGGCAAATCCAACACAACACATCACTGAGTACCACTTCATATTTTCAAGCATGGTGGTGGCTGCATCATGTTATGGCTATGCTTGTCATGGGCAAGGGCTATGGAGTTTTTTAGGATAAAAAGAAACGGAACATAGCTAAGCACAGTCAAAATCCTAGAGGAAAACTTGGTGCAGTTTGCTTTCCAACGGACACTGGGTGACAAATTCACTGGGAGGGCAAATATTGTACAATCCAGGTGTGCAAAGCTCTTAGAGACTTACCCAGAAAGACTCACAGCTGTAATCGCTGCCAAAAGTGATTCTAACATATATTGACTCAGGGGGTTGAATACGTATCTAATCAAGCCATATTAGTGTTTAATTTTCCATTAATACCAAAATATAAATTAGTTTTTCCAATTTTAGTTTTTATTTTCGTTTCAGTTTTCATTTAGTATAATAACCTTGCTAGAATAACAGACAGGGAGGGAAGTTTACCAGTAAAGAATAATGAAATGGATATGAACTGATTTGAACTGAGTGTTCCTTACACCTAACTCCGTAACTAAGACTGCGGAGAGTGGGTGTCTCTCCACATATTGCTGAAAACTGTTGATGTGTTGAAAATAGCACAGAACATCACTACTCTCTCTCTCTCTCTCTCTCTCTCTCTCTCTCTCTCTCTCTCTCTCTCTCTCTCTCTCTCTCTCTCTCTCTCTCTCTCTCTCTCTCTCTCTCTCTCTCTCTCTCTCTCTCTCTCTCTCTCTCTCTCTCTCTCTCTCTCTCTTCTTTAAGTGGAAATGTAGTTAAATCTTAAATGAGTTAAATTGTTATCAAGTAAGCAACCTCTGAAATATTTATCTGTTGATTTAACTGTAAGGGGAGTGAGTAGAAAACAGAGCAGTGTGTGTGTGTGTGTGTGTGTAGTTACTCGTTCATGTGTGTGTGTGTGTGTGTGTGTGCGGTGTGTGGAGGGCACTGTGTGTAGTTATTTATTCATGCTGTGGGTTTGATGCAGCTCAGTCACTGCATTATTTAGGCTGGGAGTATACACACTCCGTAGGGCGGCTCTCTAGAGGGGTCACTGACCATGCTTTGAAATAATACCATTATAAACTGCCTGCCCTGGCTGGTGCAGTGTATACACAGTGTGTGTGTGCGTGTGACTGTGTGTGTGTGACTGTGTGTGTGTGTATGTGTATGTGTGTGTGAGGTAAGTGGTGTTTCAGACTGAACTCAACTCCATTTAGAGAATGGATCTTCTGGGAGATCTGGCCTGATACTGAGATAAAGAGAACAGAAGAGAGGAAAGGGTAGTTATTTTCTCTTCAGAGATGGGGACGTACAGTGGGGAGAACAAGTATTTGATACACTGCCGATTTTGCAGGTTTTCCTACTGTCACGGTTTCGGCCGAGGCTGCCTCTCTCCCTTGTTCGGGCAGGTTTCGGCGTTCGTCGTCTCCGGAATTCTAGCTGCCACCGTTGCATGTTCCATGTTTCCTGTTTGATTAGTTTTGTCTGTTAGCCACACCTGTCTTGTGTTATGTCTCATTAAGCACCCTATTTAGTTTCCTTGTTGTTAGTGTAGTGTTGTGTGTAATTGTTTCGTGTCAGGTGTTTGTGCGTTACCCGTGTTTCGGTACGCCAGTTACGATTTAACTTCCTCCTCGGTTGAGGAGAGTTTTTGCGCCCTGTGTTTGTGCGCTCGTTTTGACGCCTGTGTGCGTCTGTTGTCCTCTGGCCGTTTTTGGATTATTTTGCACTCGCTAGTAAAGTCTTGTTGGACTGTACATCTGCTTCTGCGCCTGATTCCACACCTCACCATTTCTAACACCGTGACAGAATTACACACCTTGACATGGAATCAGCAGGAGCCGAAGCAGCCCCGACGAGACTGGAGGTCCAGGTTCGGGAACAACAGGACCAGATACAGCAGATGGGGACCGCCCTGCAGGAGGTGATCACCACGCTCCGAGGCTGGGGAGCGCCTCCACCACCTCCCTCCCTGCCAGCACCATCGGCCAGTCCGCCCATTCCAGCGCCAGAACCCCGAGGAATCCGACTCTCTCTCCCGAGGGCCTACGACGGAACCGCGGCTGGGTGTCAGGGATTCCTCCTCCAGGTGGAGCTGTACCTGGCCACCGTACACCCGGCACCCTCGGGGCATGAGAGCGTGTCCGCCCTGATCTCCTGCCTGTCCGGGAAGGCGTTGGAATGGGCCAACGCGGAGTGGAGGAAGATCGACGCCGAGACTATCACCTACAACGAGTTTTCCGCCGCTTCAGGGCGGTGTTTGACCATCCCCCGGAGGGGAAAGCGGCGGGGGAGCGTCTGGTCTTCCTCCGGCAGGGGAGGAGGAGTGCCCAAGAATTCGCTCTCGAATTCCGTACTCTAGCGGCAGATGCAGGGTGGAATGAGCGGGCCCTCGTCGATCTATACAGATGTAGCCTACGAGAGGACGTCCGTCGGGAGCTGGCTTGTAGGGACACCAGTCTCTCTTTCGACCAGCTGGTCGACATGTCCATCAGGCTGGATAACCTATTGGCCACCCGCGGACGTCCTGAGGGGGGTCCGTCCATTTCACCCTCCAGCGCCTCCGAGCCGTGTCCTATGGAGCTCGGGGGCGCTGGCGCTAGAGAGAGGAGGAGTCGGTTGGTTAGGGGGTCCATCCACTGCACCAACTGTGGTCGGGGAGGACACACCGCGGCTAGGTGCTGGGGATGGCCTCCTAGGGGGGATGACGACAGGTCCCGCACTGGGGATTCCCTCCAGGTGAGTAGGCGCCCCACTCACCCAGAGCTCACTGTTGCCCATTTTTGGATGCCTGTGCGTTTTCCACAGGTAGCACCTCATTCCCAGCATAAGGCGCTGGTAGATTCAGGCGCGGCTGGGAATTTTATTGATAAAAAGTTTTGTTTAGCATTAGGGATTCCCCTTATTTCTGTTGATGTTCCTTTCCCCGTTCATGCCCTAGATAGTTGTCCGTTGGGTACGGGCTTAATCAGGGAGGTCACGGCGCCACTTAGGATGTGTGCGCAGGGGGATCATCAGGAGATGATTCAGCTGTTCCTGATTGACTCTCCTGCGTATCCGGTGGTGCTGGGCATGCCCTGGTTGAGTACCCATAACCCAGCTATTTCGTGGCAGGAGAGGGCTCTGATGGAGTGGTCTGCTCAGTGTGTGGGTAGATGTTTGGGCGTTTCCGTAGGGGCTACCTCGGTGGAGAGTCCAAACCAGGTGCCCGCATTGCACGTTCCCCCTGAGTATGGGGATTTGGCTATTGCGTTTAGTAAGGCGAGGGCGACGCGGTTGCCACCCCATAGGCAGGGAGATTGTGTGATAGACCTCCAGGCAGGAGCTGCGCTCCCACGGAGCCATGTGTATCCTCTGTCTCAGGAGGAGAAGAAAGCTATGGAGATTTACATAGACGAATCTCTGAGACAAGGATACATACGGCCTTCCACTTCCCCTGCGTCCTCGAGTTTCTTTTTTGTGAAGAAAAAGGATGGTGGTTTGCGCCCGTGCATCGATTACCGTGGTCTCAATCAGATTACGGTGAAGTACAGTTATCCACTCCCGCTGATTGCGACCATGACTGAGTCGTTGCATGGGGCGCGTTTCTTCACTAAATTAGATCTCAGGAGCGCGTACAACTTGGTGCGCATCAGGGAGGGTGATGAATGGAAGACAGCCTTTAGTACCACCTCGGGCCATTACGAGTATCTGGTCATGCCATACGGGTTGATGAACGCTCCGTCAGTTTTCCAATCATTCGTGGATGAGATCTTCAGGGACATGCAGGGGCAGGGGGTGGTTGTGTACATTGATGACATTCTCGTGTACTCGCCTACCCGTGTCGAGCATGTGGCCCTGGTGCGTAGAGTGTTGCGGAGGCTGGTGGAGCACGACCTGTATGTGAAGGCAGAGAAGTGTCTGTTTTTCCAGGAGTCGGTCTCCTTTTTGGGTTATCAGTTGTCTGCGTCAGGGGTGAAGATGGAGGTAGACCGGGTGTCGGCCGTGCGTAATTGGCAAACACCAACCACTGTGAAGGAGGTGCAGCAGTTTTTGGGGTTTGCAAATTACTACAGGAGGTTTATCCGGGGTTTTGGACAGGTGGCAGCTCCCATCACGTCTCTTTTGAAGGGGGGTCCGGTGCGTCTGCAGTGGTCGGCCGAGGCGGACAGGGCGTTTGGGAGGCTGAAGGACCTGTTTACCTCGGCCCCGGTGCTGGCGCATCCGGATCCCTCTTTGCCGTTCCAGGTAGAGGTGGACGCGTCAGAGGCCGGTTTAGGAGCCGTGCTTTCACAACGGTCTGGCGCGCCACCTAAACTCCGCCCCTGTGCTTTTTATTCTAAGAAGCTCAGTCCGGCGGAGCGGAACTATGACGTAGGGGACAGGGAGCTGTTAGCCGTGGTACAGGCTCTAAAGGTGTGGAGGCACTGGCTTGAGGGGGCTCAACACCCTTTCCTCATTTTGACGGACCACCGTAACCTGGAGTACATCCGGGCGGCGAGGAGGCTGAACCCTCGCCAGGCAAGATGGAGTATGTTCTTGACCAGGTTCACTTTTAAGATCACGTACATCCCTGGGTCACAGAATGGTAAGGCAGATGCGCTGTCTCGGCGGTATGACACGGAGGAGAGGTCCGTGGAGCCCACTCCCATACTGCCTGAGTCGTGTCTGGTGGCACCGGTAGTGTGGGAGGTCGATGCTGAACTCGAGCGGGCGTTACGCACCGACCCTAGTCCACCACAGTGCCCGGAGGGTCGGAAGTACGTTCCGCTCGAGGTTCGGGATCGATTGATCTATTGGGCTCACACGTCACCCTCCTCTGGACATCCGGGTATCGGCCGGACAGTGTACTGTCTTAGTGCCAAGTACTGGTGGCCCACGTTGGCAAGGGATGTGAGGGTTTATGTTTCCTCCTGCTCGGTGTGCGCCCAGTGTAAGGCGCCTAGACATCTGCCTAGGGGTAAGTTGCTACCCCTGCCCGTTCCACAACGACCATGGTCCCACCTCTCTGTGGACTTTATAACAGACCTTCCCCTCTCCCAAGGGAATACTACCATCCTGGTCGTTGTGGACCGGTTCTCTAAGGCCTGTCGTTTGCTCCCCATGCCGGGTCTTCCTACTGCCCTACAAACTGCCGAGGCACTGTTCACCCATGTGTTCCGGCACTACGGGGTACCCGAGGACATTGTGGCTGATCGGGGTCCCCAATTCACCTCCAGAGTCTGGAGAGCGTTTATGGAGCGGTTGGGGGTCTCGGTGAGCCTCACCTCGGGGTACCACCCGGAGAGTAATGGGCAGGTGGAACGCGTAAACCAGGATGTGGGTAGGTTTCTCAGAACATACTGCCAGGACCGGCCGGAGGAGTGGTCAAGGTACGTTCCCTGGGCCGAGATGGCCCAGAATTCCCTACGCCATTCCTCCACTAACCTAACTCCATTTCAATGTGTGTTAGGTTACCAGCCGGTTCTGGCACCCTGGCAGCAGAGCCAGATCGAGGCTCCTGCGGTGGATGAGTGGGCGCGGCGCTCGGAGGAGACTTGGAACGCTGCACACGTCCACCTGCAGCGGGCCCTCCGACGTCAGAAGGCGAGCGCTGATCTCCACCGCAGTGAGGGACCGGTGTACGCACCTGGTGATCAAGTCTGGCTCTCTACCAGAAACCTGCCCCTCCGCCTGCCCTGTCGGAAACTGGGTCGGCGGTTTGTAGGGCCATTTAAAGTCCTGAGAAGGTTGAACGAGGTATGTTATAGATTACAGCTACCTGTGGAGTATAAGTGTATTAACCCCTCGTTCCATGTGTCCCTTCTCAGGCCGGTGGTAGCGGGCCCGCTCCAAGAAAATGAGATAGGGGAGACTCCCCCGCCCCCATTGGACATCGAGGGGGCACCGGCGTACTCCGTGAGGTCCATCTTGGATTCGAGACGTCGGATGGGGGGTCTTCAGTATCTAGTGGAGTGGGAGGGGTACGGTCCGGAGGAGCGGTGCTGGGTGCCGAGGAGAGACATTTTGGACCCGTCGCTCCTGACGGAATTCCATCGGGGGTATCCGACGCGCCCTGCTCCACGTCCTCCGGGTCGTCCCCGAGGCCGGAGTCGGCGCACGTCTGGAGCCGCGCGTCAAGGGGGGGGTACTGTCACGGTTTCGGCCGAGGCTGCCTCTCTCCCTTGTTCGGGCAGGTTTCGGCGTTCGTCGTCTCCGGAATTCTAGCTGCCACCGTTGCATGTTCCATGTTTCCTGTTTGATTAGTTTTGTCTGTTAGCCACACCTGTCTTGTGTTATGTCTCATTAAGCACCCTATTTAGTTTCCTTGTTGTTAGTGTAGTGTTGTGTGTAATTGTTTCGTGTCAGGTGTTTGTGCGTTACCCGTGTTTCGGTACGCCAGTTACGATTTAACTTCCTCCTCGGTTGAGGAGAGTTTTTGCGCCCTGTGTTTGTGCGCTCGTTTTGACGCCTGTGTGCGTCTGTTGGCCTCTGGCCGTTTTTGGATTATTTTGCACTCGCTAGTAAAGTCTTGTTGGACTGTACATCTGCTTCTGCGCCTGATTCCACACCTCACCATTTCTAACACCGTGACACCTACTTACAGAGCATGTAGAGGTCTGTAATTTTTATCATAGGTACACTTCAACTGTGAGAGACGGAATCTAAAACACAAATCCAGAAAATCACATTGTATGATTTTTAAGTAATTCATTTGCATTTTATTGCATGATATAAGTATTTGATACATCAGAAAAGCAGAACTTAATATTTGGTACAGAAACCTTTGTTTGCAATTACAGAGATCATACGTTTCCTGTAGGTCTTGACCAGGTTTGCACACACTGCAGCAGGGATTTGGCCCACTCCTCCATGCAGACCTTCTCCAGATCCTTCAGGTTTCGGGGCTGTCGCTGGGCAATACGGACTTTCAGCTCCCTCCAAAGATTTTCTATTGGGTTCAGGTCTGGAGACTGGCTAGGCCACTCCAGGACCTTGAGATGCTTCTTACGGAGCCACTCCTTAGTTGCCCTGGCTGTGTGTTTCGGGTCGTTGTCATGCTGGAAGACCCAGCCACGACCCATCTTCAATGCTCTTACTGAGGGAAGGAGGTTGTTGGCCAAGATCTCACGATACATGGCCCATCCATCCTCCCCTCAATACGGTGCAGTCGTCCTGTCCCCTTTGCAGAAAAGCATCCCCAAAGAATGATGTTTCCACCTCCATGCTTCACGGTTGGGATGGTGTTCTTGGGGTTGTACTCATCCTTCTTCTTCCTTCAAACATGGTGAGTGGAGTTTAGACCAAAAAGCTCTATTTTTGTCTCATCAGACCACATGACCTTCTCCCATTCCTCCTCTGGATCATCCAGATGGTCACTGGCAAACTTCAGATGGGCCTGGACATGCGCTGGCTTGAGCAGGGGGACCTTGCGTGCGCTACAGGATTTTAATCCATGACGGCGTAGTGTGTTACTAATGGTTTTCTTTGAGACTGTGGTCCCAGCTCTCTTCAGGTTATTGACCAGGTCCTGCCGTGTAGTTCTGGGCTGATCCCTCACCTTCCTCATTATCATTGACGCCCCACGAGGTGAGATCTTGCATGGAGCCCCAGACCGAGGTTGATTGACCGTCATCTTGAACTTCTTCCATTTTCTAATAATTGCGCCAACAGTTGTTGCCTTCTCACCAAGCTGCTTGCCTATTGTCCTGTAGCCCATCCCAGCCTTGTGCAGGTCTACAATTTTATCCCTGATGTCCTTACACAGCTCTCTGGTCTTGGCCATTGTGGAGAGGTTGGAGTCTGTTTGATTGAGTGTATGGACAGGTGTCTTTTATACAGGTAACGAGTTCAAACAGGTTCAGTTAATACAGGTAATGAGTGGAGAACAGGAGGGCTTCTTAAAGAAAAACTAACAGGTCTGTGAGAGCCGGAATTCTTACTGGTTGGTAGGTGATCAAATACTTATGTCATGCAATAAAATGCAAATTAATTACTTAAAAATCATACAATGTGATTTTCTGGATTTTTGTTTTAGATTCCGTCTCTCACAGTTGAAGTGTACCTATGATAAAAATGACAGACCTCTACATGCTTTGTAAGTAGGAAAACCTGCAAAATCGACACAGCCGTCCAGCCTACAGGAGAGATTTGTGTGTGTGTGTGTGGGTTATGAGCAGTATGTCTGTGTGTGTAAGGCATGAAATGGCTATTGTAATGGCTAGGCTAATGGTGCTGAAGGCTTGTTACTGCACTGCCAGGTATGACATGGTATTTCATGATATGGGGGAGTGGAGACCTGTCTTTTCCAGAACCTAATAGGATTTCAATATTCACACCATATCTCTCATAAATACTCTCCTTCCTACTTTTGCTAATTTTCTCTCTCACCGTGGCTCTCCCTCCCTCCCTCTCTGTGCTAAGTGACTGCAGATATAATCAGATGTTATTTGCCTATTGAGGGGCCAGGATAACATTTAATAAAGGCCATTAGGGCTGGGAATTGCCAGGGACCTCAGGATACGATATTATCACGATACTTAGGTGCTGAAACAATACTGTATGTATCCTATTGCGATTCTCACGATTCTATATACTGTACAGTCGTGGTCAAACGTTTTGAGTTTTTATTATGGCAATTTGCAACACTCCAGAATGTTATGAAGAGTGATCAGATTAATTGCAATTAATTGTAAAGTCCCTCTTTGCCATGAAAATTAACTTAATCCCCCCAAAAAATGTCCACTGCATTTCAGCCCTGCCACAAAAGGACCAGCTGACATCATGTCAGAGATTCTCTTGTTAACACAGGTGAGAGTGTTGACCAGGACAAGGCTGGAGATCACTCTGTCATGCTGACTGAGTTAGAATAACAGACTGAAAGCTTTAAAAGGAGGGTGGTGCTTGAAATCATTGTTCTTCCTCTGTTAACCATGGTTACCTGCAAGGAAACATGTGCCGTCATCATTGCTTTGCACTAAAAGGGCTTCACAGGCAAGGATATTGCTGCTAGTAAGATTGCACCTAAATCAACCATATATCGGATCATCAAGAACTTCAAGGAGAGAGGTTCAATTGTTGTGAAGAAGGCTTCACGGCGCCCAAGAAAGTCCAGCAAGCGCCAGGACCGTCTCCTAAAGTTGATTCAGCTGCGGGATTGGGGCACCACTAGTGCAGAGCTTGCTCAGGAATGGCAGCAGGCAGGTGTGAGTGCATCTGCACGCACAGTGAGGCGAAGACTTTTGGAGGATGGCCTGGTGTCAAGAAGGGCAGCGAGGAAGCCACTTCTCTCCAGGATTGTTTGGGGCATCCAGAAAAAAACTTGTCCGGAGAAGACAAGGTGAGCGCTACCATCAGTCCTGTGTCATGCCAACAGTAAAGCATCCTGAGACCATTCATGTGTGGGGTTGCTTCTCAGCCAAGGGAGTGGGCTCACTCACAATTTTGCCTAAGAACACAGCCATGAATAAAGAATGGTACCAACACATCCTCCGAGAGCAACTTTTCCCAACCATCAAAAAACAGTTTGGTAACGAACAATGCCTTTTCCAGCATGATGGAGCACCTTGCCATAAGGCAAAAGTGATAACTAAGTGTCTCGGGGAACAAAACATAGAAATGTTGGGTCCATGGCCAGGAAACTCCCCAGACCTTAATTCCATTGAGAACTTGTGGTCAATCCTCAAGAGGCTAGTGGACAAACAAAAACCCACAAATTCTGACAAACTCCAAGCATTGATTATGCAAGAATGGGCTGCCATCAGTCAGGATGTGGCCCAGAAGTTAATTGACAGCATGCCAGGGCGGATTGCAGAGGTCTTGAAAAAGAAGGGTCAACACTGCAAATATTGACTCTTTGCATAAACTTAATGTAATTGTCAATAAAAGCCTTTGACACTCATGGAATGCTTGTAATTATACTTCAGTTTACCATAGTAACATCTGACAAAAATATCTAAAAACATTGAAGCAGCAAACTTTGTGAAGACCAATACTTGTGTCATTCTCAAAACTTTTGACCACGACTGTATATTGCGATCTGATACTGCGATTGTATTGCGATTTGATGTTCCAAACATATTGCTATAATTTGCTGCAGAGAGACAAATGAGAGCGTTAGAAAAAACGAGTTTTGATCAGTCATGGAAATAAAAGTTCTGAAAACAAGTTGGCTCCCTATTTAAAAACAAGATGGTCAGCAAGCTATGAAGGAAAAATACTGGCGTTTTGGTGCAGGTACAGCTGACTAGCGCAACAATTATCTTGTGATATTGTCACAAATAATATTGCAATATTTTGTCAAAAATAATATCCCGATATGTAACTGTATCGATTTCTCCCCCATCATTAATAACCGCGTCTGTGTGTGTGTTCGTGTGTGTGTGTGTCACTCTCCACCTTGATGAGAGAATTAGCATGTGTTCTGTGATGAGCTTCTAGTCCTGGCGACATGACTGTACAGCCAGGCCGTTAATGTTCGATTAAGCTCCAGTTACACTGACCAGGCTGTGATTAGATGATCTAGTCTAATTGTTATTAGACTGCAGCCACACATTCATTTGTCATTTATGAATACTAATTGCAGCCAGTTCACACGTGATACAAGTCAGTTTTCGATGTCAATCCATGTCTGAGGATGTCGGGAGATGACATGGAAACTGGCCACTAGGGGCAACAGTGCGCACGGTTACCTTCAAGTAGGTTTTGGTTTTGATAGGGCACTGTGGACAGGGCTGGTGGATGGGCGTAAGCATCTGCCTCAGATCCCATGGGTTGCAAGTTCAAATCCAGCAATAGAAAGTTGTTTTGAGAATTTTGTTTTAAGCCTATCCCAAACCTTAACATTTATCTTAACCATTCAGAGTTAATGCCTAACCTTAAGAATTTGGAGTTAATGCCTGAACTTAACCCTAACCTTAAAAATGTGGATTTAAGGCCTAAACTTAACCTTAAACACTTCTACATTTGACGTTTGGAACAACTTTGAAATTTACGTTTGAGAAACTTGGATGAACGTCTAATTCTGAACCTGCCCCCTCACCCCTCCTGTCCTCTCTCCGCTCATCTCCTCCAAACCCCTCCTCTCCTCTCCTCTACCTTACTGTTCTCCTCCCCCCCTTCTCATTTCTTCTCCTCCTCTCTTCCCTCCTTCTCTCTCCTCTCCTCCGTTTCTCCCTCAGTCAGCATGTTCTCTCCAGTAGCCAGAAGCAGTAATTCATCATATCAGTTTCCCCTGCAGAGTCGTTTATTGATCCTTATTGATTTCTGACCACTGGATATTGATCAGCTGGTGGCCACTCCAAAGCCCCGCCCACTTCTAATGATGACCCTCGGTGTGTGTGTGCGTGAGTGTGTGAGTGTAAGTGTGAGTGTGTGTGTGTGTGTGTGTGTGTGTGTGTGTGTGTGTGTGTGTGTGTGTGTGTGTGTGTGTGTGCATGTGCGTGTGTGTGTGTGGGACAGGAGACAAATCACCAACACACGCATACAAACATACACACACACTTCCCTCAGCTAGCAGCTCCACCGAGGCCAAAGCTCCCTTGCTACCATGGTAACATCTCTCTAAGGTGTAATTGGTCAAAAGAGTGCCATGGCAATGGAATGTTTTCTGAAAAGAAAATATATAAATGATGTAGAGTTGACTAACACAAGCACACACACAAGCAAACACACACACACACACACACACACACAGATATATTGTCACACCCTGACCTTAGAGATCACATGTATTCTCTGTTTGGTTAGGTCAGGGTGTGATTTGGATACATTCTAGTGTATCTATTTCTATGTTGGCCGGGTGTGGTTCCCAATCAGAGGCAGCTGTCGATCGTTGTCCCTGATTGGGGATCATACTTAGGCAGCCATTTTGCCTACCTTTAGTTGTGGGATCTTGTTTCTGTTTCTGTTAGCCTTTAGAACTTCACGTTCAGTTGCTTTTGTTATTTTGTCAAGTGTTTATTTAATAAATTAAACATGTACGCATACCACGCTGCACCTTGGTCCGATCCTTTATACAACGAACGTGACATATATACTTTAAGTAATGCTGTGCACTAAGAGCAGAGGGATCGCTCAAGATCCACTGCGAAATTAGACATTCGTCCAGGTAAACAGAACGTCAGCAGATTAAGTCAAAACCAGCCACTAGGGGCAATGTTGAGCGCTATTACCGTCGAGTAGGCTTTGGTTTTACTAAGGTGTAGTGGACAAAGATGGCGGTTGGGCGTAAGCCTCGAGCTCTGTCTCCGAGGGTCACGTGTTCAATCACAGTGCTTTTTTTTGTTTTGTTTTTAACACTATCCCAAACCTTAACCCTTAACCATTCGGAATGAATGCCTAAACTTAACTGTGGAGTTGTTTTTGTTTTAACCCTATCCCAAACCTTTGATGTTTATGGACAAGGGTTTGGATGTCTGATTCTGCAGTGAGACTGTGAAAGCTTCTTGCTAAGAGAAGTACACAGGCAGAGGTTTGAAACATTTTTAACATTTAAGTCATTTAGCAGTCGCTCTTATCCAGAGCGACTTACAAATTGGTGCATTCAACTTAGGATAGCCAGTGGGACAACCACCACTGGGGGAGGTGGGGTCTAGAAGGATTTCTTAGAGGTAGGGTTTCAAGTGTCTCCGGAAGGTGGTCAGTGACTCCGCTGTCCTGGCGTCGTGCGGGAGCTTGTTCCACCATTGGGGTGCCAGAGCAGCGAATAGCTTTGACTGGGCTGAGTGGGAACTGTGCTTCCGTAGAGGTAGGGGGGCTAGCAGGCCAGAGGTGGATGAACGTAGTGTCCTCGTTTGGGTGTAGGGTCTGATCAGAGCCTGAAGGTAAGGAGGTGCCGTTCCCCTCACAGCTCCGTAGGCAAGCACCATGGTTTTGTAGTAGATGCGAGCTTCAACTGGAAGCCAGTGGAGTGTGCGGAGGAGCGGGGTGACATGAGAGAACTTGGGAAGGTTGAACACCAGACGGGCTGCAGCGTTCTGGATAAGTTGTAGGGGTTTAATGGCACAGGCAGGGAGCCCAGCCAACAGTGAGTTGCAGTAAACCAGACGGGAGATGACAAGTGCCTGGATTAGGACCTGTGCCGCAGTTACACACTGATGTAACTGGCAGCTTTAGGCAGTCAGATCAGCCACTTCCCAGGCTAGGCTCCAGCACCTGGTAATGTAAAAGCACCCTCTAATGAATACAGGAATAAACATGTTGCTACACGCTGACACATCAAGGACAAACTGCCATTCATTAATTCATTAACCACAAAATATAGGAAGTGACAAGTTAGTTTAGATAATTTTCAAAACTCAAGACGATTAATTAAAGATATGCAAATGTACCCCGCAATGAATTCAACATATTAGAGAAAATCATTTCAGAGTATATTTCAATTACAGACTCCGAGAACATTTTATCTCAGAGAGTGAGAGAGAGAGAGAGAGAGAGATAGAGAGAAAGAGAGAGACACAAAGAAAGAGAGAGGGAGGGAGAGAGGGGGAGAGAGAGAGAGAGAGAGAGAGAGAGAGAGAGAGAGAGAATGAGAGAGGGAGAGATAAATATATATATAGTGCCTTCAGAAAGTATTCTGACCCCTTGACTTTTTCCACATTTTGTTATGTTACAGCCTTATTCTAAAATGGATTTTTTAAAGTTTTTACTAATGTATTAAAAAAAAGAACAAACAGAAATACCTTATTTACCTTAATTAATAAAAGTATACAGACCCTTTGCTATGAGACTTGAAATTGAGCTCAGGTGCATCCTGTTTCCATTGATCATCCTTGAGATGTGTCTACAACTTGATTGGAGTCCACCTGTGGTAAATTCAATTAATTGGACATGATTTGGAAAGGCACACACCTGTCTACAGTGAGGGAAAAAAGTATTTGATCCCCTGCTGATTTTGTACGTTTGCCCACTGACAAAGAAATGATCAGTCTATAATTTTAATGGTAGGTTTATTTGAACAGTGACAGACAGAATAACAACAAAAAAATCCAGAAAAACGCATGTCAAAAATGTTATAAATTGATTTGCATTTTAATGAGGGAAATAAGTATTAGTAGTAGTAGTGAATTTTGGCCCATTCCTCCTGACAGAGCTGGTGTAACGGAGTCAGGTTTGTAGGCCTCCTTGCTCGCACACGCTTTTTCAGTTCTGCCCACAAATGTTCTATAGGATTGAGGTTAGGGCTTTATGATGGCCACTCCAATACCTTGACTTTGTTGTCCTTAAGCCATTTTGCCACAACTTTGGAAGTATGCTTGGGGTCACTGTCCATTTGGAAGACCCATTTGCGACCAAGCTTTAACTTCCTGACTGATGTCTTGAGATGTTGCTTCAATATATCCACATAATTTCCCTTCCTCATGATGCCATCTATTTTGTGAAGTGCACCAGTCCCTCCTGCAGCAAAGCACCCCCACAGCATGATGCTGCCACCCCCTGTGCTTCACAGTTGGGATGGTGTTCTTCGGCTTGCAAGCGACCCCCTTTTTCCTCCAAACATAACGATGGTCATTATGGCCAAACAGTTCTATTTTTGTTTCATCAGACCAGAGGACATTTCTCCAAAAAGTACGGTCTTTGTCCCCATGTGCAGTTGCAAACCGTAGTCTGGCTTTTTTATGGGGGTTTTGGAGCAGTAGCTTCTTCCTTGCTGAGCGGCCTTACAGGTTATGTCGATATAGGACTTGTTTTACTGTGGATATAAATACTTTTGTACCTGTTTCCTCCAATGTGGTATTTGGAAATTGCTCCCAAGGATGAACCAGATTTGTGGAGGTCTACAAAAAAATTGCTGAGGTCTTGGCTGATTTCTTTTGATTTTCCCATGATGTCAAGCAAAGAGGCACTCAGTCTAAAGCCATTACATCATTTTCTGGAATTTTCCAAGCTGTTTAAAGGCACAGTCAACTTAGTGTATGTAAACTTCTGACCCACTGGAATTGTGATACAGTGAATTATAAGTGAAATAATCTGTCCGTGAACAATTGTTGGAAAAATTACTTGTGTCATGCACAAAGTAAATGTCCTAACCGACTTGCCAAAACTAGAGTTTGTTAACAAGACATTTGTGGAGTGGTTGAAAAAATAGTTTGAATGACTCCAACCTAAGTATATGTAAACTTGCGACTTCAACTGTAAACAGTGGGGGAAAAAAGTATTTAGTCAGCCACCAATTGTGCAAATTCTCCCACTTAAAAAGATGAGAGAGGCCTGTAATTTTCATCATAGGTACACGTCAACTATGACAGACAAAATGAGATTTTTTTTCTCCAGAAAATCACATTGTAGGATTTTTTATGAATTTATTTGCAAATTATCGTGGAAAATAAGTATTTGGTCAATAACAAAAGTTTCTCAATACTTTGTTATATACCCTTTGTTGGCAATGACACAGGTCAAACGTTTTCTGTAAGTCTTCACAAGGTTTTCACACACTGTTGCTGGTATTTTGGCCCATTCCTCCATGCAGATCTCCTCTAGAGCAGTGATGTTTTGGGGCTGTCGCTGGGCAACACGGACTTTCAACTCCCTCCAAAGATTTTCTATGGGGTTGAGATCTGGAGACTGGCTAGGCCACTCCAGGACCTTGAAATGCTTCTTATGAAGCCACTCCTTCGTTGCCCGGGCGGTGTGTTTAGGATCATTGTCATGCTGAAAGACCCAGCCACGTTTCATCTTCAATGCCCTTGCTGATGGAAGGAGGTTTTCACTCAAAATCTCACGATACATGGCCCCATTCATTCTTTCCTTTACACGGATCAGTCGTCCTGGTCCCTTTGCAGAAAAACAGCCCCAAAGCATGATGTTTCCACCCCCATGCTTCACAGTAGGTATGGTGTTCTTTGGATGCAACTCAGCATTCTTTGTCCTCCAAACACGAGAAGTTGAGTTTTTACCAAAAAGTTCTATTTTGGTTTCATCTGACCATATGACATTCTCCCAATCCTCTTCTGGATCATCCAAATGCACTCTAGTAAACTTCAGACGGGCCTGGACATGTACTGGCTTAAGCAGGGGGACACATCTGGCACTGCAGGATTTGAGTCCCTGGCGGCGTAGTGTGTTACTGATGGTAGGCTTTGTTACTTTGGTCCCAGCTCTCTGCAGGTCATTCACTAGGTCCCCCCGTGTGGTTCTGGGATTTTTGCTCACCGTTCTTGTGATCATTTTGACCCCACGGGGTGAGATCTTGCGTGGAGCCCCAGATCGAGAGAGATTATCAGTGGTCTTGTATGTCTTCCATTTCCTAATAATTGCTCCCACAGTTGATTTCTTCAAACCAAGCTGCTTACCTATTGCAGATTCAGTCTTCCCAGCCTGGTGCAGGTCTACCATTTTTTTTCTGGTGTCCTTTGACAGCTCTTTGGTCTTGGCCATAGTGGAGTTTGGAGTGTGACTGTTTGAGGTTGTGGACAGGTGTCTTTTATACTGATAACAAGTTCAAACAGGTGCCATTAATACAGGTAATGAGTGGAGGACAGAGGAGCCTCTTAAAGAAGAAGTTACAGATCTGTGAGAGCCAGAAATCTTGCTTGTTTGTAGGTGACCAAATACTTATATTCCACCATAATTTGCAAATAAATTCATTAAAAATCCTACAATGTGATTTTCTGGAAAAAAAATCTAAATTTGTCTGTCATAGTTGACGTGTCCCTATGATGAAAATTACAGGCCTCTCTCATCTTTTTAAGTGGGAGAACTTGCACAATTGGTGGCTGACTAAATACTTTTTTCCCCCACTGTATATCTACTGTATATATATAGAGAGAGGGAGAGATAAATAGAGAGACAGAGATAGAGAGAGAGAGAGAGAGAGGGAGAGATAAATAGAGAGAGAAAGAGAGAGAGAGAGAGAGAGAGAGAGAGAGAGAGAGAGAGCGAGAGAGCGAGAGAGGGAGAGATAAATAGAGAGAGAGAGAGAGAGAGAGAGAGAGAGCGAGAGAGAGAGAGAGAGAGAGTGAGAGAGAGATTATTGCACCAGTCCCAGCTCTACAAGACAGAGAGGATTCAACTAAAACTTTATTAACAGTAATTTTAAAAAAATGTGGAGTATCCTAACACTCCTGCTGAAGAGGACCCAAATGGAAGAGAGATAATTAATATTATAGTACGTTCATAACAGCTGGCAACACTAGATCCTTTGTTTTTGTTTCTCTATTTAGTATTTTTGACAACAACCATCTAATAATGTCTTATTTGTAATTAGTCATTGCCAGATAACGAAAACCTCCACATTCTTAAACACAGAACATTTCATTAAGACCTTCTGTAATCATTTGTGTGTGTGTGTGTGTGTGTGTGTGTGTCAGTCATTGGAGGCTGCTGAGGGGAGGACGGCTCATAATAATGGCTGGAACAACGCGAATGGAATGGCATCAAACATTTGGAAACCATGTTTTTGATGTATTTGATACCATTCCACTGATTCCGCTCCAGCTATTACCATGAGCCCGTCCTCCCCAATTAAGGTCCCACCAACCTCCTGTGGTGTGTGTGAGTGTGTTGTGTGTGCATGTGTGTGTCAGAGTATGTGAGCAGAGCGGAGCTGGAGCGGAGCAAGGAGCAGAACGTGCCCAATTTGACTGGAGTGTGGAGAGAGATTCCCAAAGGCTAGAGTGTCGGCCTTCTCGCCCGCTCCAATTTCGCTCCAGTAGTGCTCACTTCACGAGCTCAGGGCATGCCCGGTCCAGCATGCATTTGTAGTCTACTTGTGTGCTGCTATAGCCCCTTGCTTTAGCTACTGTCATGGAGTTCACTAAATATTTTCATAGAGAAACTGATAAAACACACAGGTGCAAAATCCAGGTGACTTACAAACATGAAGACCAAGAGCAAGAAAGAGAGTGCGGTGATGTAGTGTCCACAACAACAACAAAATTGGTAGAATCTGAAAAGACACTTATACCGAAAGCATGATTGTGTACTTATTACATGCACATGTTAAAAGAAAGGAACAAGGTGGGTAGATAACTAAGTGTGTCATTGTAGCAAAGTATTTATAAACAAAGAATCAGATCTCTTAAAAGTTTCATTCATTTTTGTTCTACTATCTATACAATAGGCCATAATTGACTTTGGCCCAATTGGCCTGGCATATTCCCACTTTCAAGGAGCTTTCCATTTTGATTGGTTTATTTTGACTACCTATAGAAAAATTTAACATATCTCTGCCCAGCCTGCGGCCAAAAGGGTGTTTAGCATCCCCAGTGGCTCTGCAAGCGCAGAGAGGAAATTCTCCGCTGCTGGACTGCTCTCCAGGCACCATCGCATGAGCCTGAAGCCACAGATTGGCCAAACTCGTGTTTCTAAAAATGAATTCAAAGGCACTGTAGACTGAGCCTAATAAGGCATTTTTCGTTTAATTTGTATTTAATTCTAAGTAAGTCACAGCCTATATGTGCAACATAGACTATAATGATTTAATACAACGAAATGTTGATTAAATGCTGAGCGCTTTATGTACCTACCAGCCTATTGTGTCGCACTCACAAATGCTACACAATGTATTTCTTTGTAGGCTATAGCCTTGAAATAATATAAATAATATAGCCTAAATCATTCATTTGCGTTCCTTCTTAGGCTCCCTGTCTGGCTCCTGACCTATTTAGAGTGTTTATATGCTGTTTAATATGACATGTAGCCTATTATAAATGATGAGCACTTCTTACAGTCACCTTTTCATGTCTATTAAAATAGCCTACTGGTTTGGTTTCAATACTTCAAAACCAAATGGTAGGTCCAGGTAGTCACAAAAATAGATGGCTGTTGGTTAAATTGGGATTTTAATAAATGGAGCGAATTTGGAGCAGCAGTTTTTAGTCCTGTGAGCATGGAGCAGTTTTTAGTGGAGAGGTTGGAAAGGATGTGGCGCGCCGGAGCGGTGCTTGTGTGCGATGAGCAGTAGTTCCCTCAACTCCGCTCACATACTCTGGTGTGTGTGTGTCTGCCGAATGTAGAGACGGTATCTCCAGCAGCAGTCTCCAGCAGTGCACAATGTAACCCAACAGTCCTCCGTGGCCAATTAGAACATAGAAGCAATATGACTGGGGACAACTCACAATGATTGATTTATCTGACCCCACACATGTAACATATGTAACATGTCACTGTGTCCACTGTGTGTTGTGTGTGTGTATTTGTAACATGTCACAGTGTAAGCTATATTAATACATCAGCTAATGTGCTATAGTCAGGCCTGGCCGCAGGATTAACTCAGCAAGGGGGCATCATAAATGACTAAGGGGGCACAACTATTTTTGCTTGCTGATAACACAGGATGGATAATAATCGATAGTACAATTACACACAATGTATTTGCAGCCACGCACGGCTGTCTTGCCGCAAGAATACAGGCTACTGCACCGCTTTACAAACATGGACAATTCATAACCGGCTCGAGAAAGTTATGACAACGCTACATGCACAATACCCATCAATGCAATGCAAAACAGTTGCTAATTACCGTAATAACACTTCCCCATGCCAATACAATGCATTTCCAATCGCGGAAAGCAAACAATAATGTACAATGCACAACCCCGACTTATCGGTACAATGCAGCTTGGACACAGCTACCAAGCTGTCTTCCCACAAGAGTGCCGTACTACGCTGCGTATGATAAAAGAGAAATTAGTATTCCATAGCAACGAGTTGTTTATGGCAACACTATAACTACATCGTTACTCAACCATTGCTCAAGGTCTGCCCACCGTCATCAATGTACCATATAAAACAACATTAAAAACAATCAGATTATATTATAAACCAAACATTTACAATCCAATCACATCACATAAATCAAGCAGTAGACTTGGCAGCAACGCCAATAAAGAAAAGCACGTCTATGCCTATTTCTGACATTTGCCACTCATTTTCAAAAGCTAGCGAATAACAAAATACTCCAAGCCCAGCCAGGCTGCCTGTTCTTACCCAGATTCAAAAGAGTTGCAGCCGCCTTGATGCTGTGCTGAACCTCCTCATCAGTCTCTCGTTCCACTCCCCACGGAATTTGTTTGTAAGATCCTTCTCAAATGCCAGTTGAATCAGCTGCGTTTTCCTCCTGTGCAACATGCTCCGTCTGTGCTCACTGAATATGTTTTTCAATGTTGAAAAGAGTTCTCGCAAGTTGCCGTGGACGCTCCAAATGTTAATCCCAGCTTCAATGTCATCATCACAGTAGGCATTGCTGTTAGAGGCCCGGAGTATCTATCCAAAGTGTTCTGCGTAGTCCATTTTTCTTCTCCAGATCGGGCGATTTCAGTCTGTAGAAACTGGTGTGCGACAGTAAACTCAGCTTCCACAAAGTCTCCTGAGATTAAGTCCAGCAGTGGTTTCACCTTTTCCACATCCATAAAGGTTATTATATCCAGTTTGGGTGAATGCCTTATCGGCGTTCGCATTGGAGCCGATGTTACATTTTCGATAAGGATAGCAGACAGCTGCATCTGCCTTGCAGGAATATTCCAGCCACTCTCTGCCTTTGAACCACGCGCTACAAAATGCCTGTTTTCTCCCACAGTACAAGCGGGTTGGGTATTTCCCAAGACAAACCTGCGCTGTCTCCTCATCACCGAGGTCGTCAGGCACTAACGGAGGCGTCAGTGCTTGTAATATCCTGGCGGTGCTGCTGCTAGGTTCGGTCTTGGCGGCTGCAGGCCCCTCCTCAGGTTGGTTACCTCCTATGTCACCAGGCTGCAAGACGGTTGAGCAGGTGCCTTTGCTGCTGGGCTCAGCAGCCTTGGCCTCAGTGATTAGCGTCGGCTCAGCGGCCTTGGCCTCTGTGGCAGGCTTCTCCTCCTCCCCGCCGCTTTGATCCGATGCTGCCGTTGTGCCCTGGCGAAGGCACTTTCTAATATCCATCATGCTATCATCTACCTACCTAACTGTTAACATTAGCTCAATTCCATCCAGCTGCACGGTGAAACTTAGTACGTAACTTTGAAAGTAAACCTAAACGGTCAAATTGACCCCACCCTTCTACTGTGTAGTTTTTTTCAACTGGTAAAATGTGTATGACGTACATATGATGCGTGCAAGGGAGTTGCATGAATGAAGCATACACAACAAATCGGTTGGGCATGACGGAGGTGGCAGATTGTGGGACAGAAAAGGGATACAAAACTGAGGGGGCACAATATTCCAACTTTTGCCCCCTCGTGGCGCCGGGCCTGGCTATAGTTGACCCTGGCGTCCTCTTAAGGGATCCCCCTGTGACTCAGGTGCTATAACAGCTCGTCTGCTATAAGAGGGTAGTCACTACATGGCCATACTAGAAACAACTTAATTAGCAGTATTGTCGTCAGATATAATGAGGATGTACTTTGTGCTATTATTTACTAATTTAGCATAAAGGTTAAGGTTTATGGATAAATTGGTATTTGCAGCTACTTCTATCCTGTCCTGCAGGGACAGGTAGTTGTGATTGTGACAGTATAGAGGGCTCTGTGTGTTATTTTAACCAGCTCTCCCACAGAGACTATGATCAGACCCCTGGGTTGAAACAGCATTCCCCTTCTCTCTCTTTTTCTGGGAGGCTTCAGGGACCAGGGAGACATGGAGAGACAGAGAAGGAGTGGAAATGGAAAGAGAGGAGAGAGTGGAGATAGGAGGAGTTGAGTGGGCAGGAGACTGAGGAGTAGGAGGATGGCTATCAGAGAGTTAGGGTGTAATTGTGTTGGGCAGCTCTCTCTCTCTCTCCATCGCTCCCTCTCCATCTTTCCCCCTCTCTCTCTCTCCATCTTTCCCACTCTCTCTCCATCTTTCCCACTCTCTCTCTCTCCCTCTCCCTCTCCATCTTTCCCGCTCTTTCTCTCTCCATCTCTCCCTCTCCATCTTTCCCACTCTCTCTCTCTATCTCTCCCTCTCCCTCTTTCCCACTCTCTCTCTCCATCTCTCCCTCTCCATCTTTCCCACTCTCTCTCCATCTCTCCCTCTCCCTCTCCCTCTTTCCCACTCTCTCTCTCCATCTCTCCCTCTCTTCTTCCCTCCTTTCTTCCCTCCCACTGACTGCTGTTCTACAGGCCTTTCACAATCACAGTAATCACTGCACCTATAGGCAGACATCAATTTAACTGCAGCTACTGTAGCGTGGTTCTATACAGTACCACACATAGGAGTCACACTGTGTGTTTGAGTGGAGCACTAAAGTGTATTCTGACATTAACTTGTGTGAGATCCTTTCAGATTCACAGCTCCAATATGGAGAAACGCTTTACTGTAGCTATATACAGGGAACTGCCAAAATAATGGAAACTTTAGTAAAACTTGAGTAAATGAGGGATACAACATGTATTGTAAGCAGGTGCTTCCACACAGGTGTGGTTCCTGAGTTAATTAAGTAATTAACATCGCATCATGCTTAGGGTCATGTATATAAATGCTGGGCAAGCCATTATTTTGAACATTATTTTGGCTACCATGACTACGTCCCCATAGGATGACAATGCCCCCATCCACAGAGCATGAGTGGTCACTGAATGGTTTGATGAGCATGAAAACGATGTAAACCATATGCCATGGCCGATCTCAACCCAATTGAACACTTATGGGAGATTCTGGCGCCTGAGACAGCGTTTTCCACCACCATCAACAAAACACAAAATTGTGGAATTTCTTGTGGAAGACTGGTGTCACATCCCACAAATAGAGTTCCAGGCACTTGTAAAATCTATGCCAAGGTACATTGAAGCTGTTCTGGCCCGTGGAGGCCCAACACCCTAGTATCCCTTTCCTGCAGTCAATGACCAAAAGCGCCCTATTTGGCCTCATGGGTGGAATGTTATTTGTATTTTTCATAATTTCATCATCAATAAAGATTATTTTTTTAAACCCGACGAAAATCTGGTGTTTCTATGTCACAGTTTTGTTATATTTCAGTCTTCTGTGATGTATATAAAGTGTAATATTGGGATGTAAACTCAAAACTGAATACATTTCAACTGTATATCTGACATGTTACAGGTGTCATCTTTTCTTTACGTCCAGGTGTATACTTTTGTTTCAAAGTAGATTTGTTTAAGACTACCAAGAAACACTCTGTGTGACCCTGATTTAGCCCACTACAGTAAAAGGTTTAAGACACTTTATGTTGGTGTTTCCTTTATTTAGCAAGTTACCTGTAGGTCTATAGAATTAATATAACCATATGACTTCAATCTCTTTCAGATCAACTGGCCAATATAATACACATTCTCCCCTTCTCAACCCACTGAGCCTTCTCTAAAACCCATTTATTTTGGGGATATAAAAGTGAAAGACTTTGTGGTAGGATCAATATTTGGTTGCTCTCTGTGGCTGTGTGTATGGGTCTCTGGGGGAGTCTGTGGTGTGAACCTGAGGAGGAGGAGGGTGAATCGGAGGGGAAAGGCACATCTGCCATCTCTCCAAATCTCCCACATCAATAAAGTAGCGTTACATGTACTGTATTTCACAGTTTGTCATTATGTCTCTCCTCAGAGCACTTTCCATCTCACTCCCTCTGTGGCTCTCTCCTCTTTCCACTTGCTCCCTCTCTCTTTCTCTCTCTTTCTCTCTCTGTCTCTCCCTCTCCCATCAGGGATGGTGCCTGTGCCTCTCTCCTCTTTAACATCTCTCTCACAGACTCTCTCTCTCTCCACCTCTCTTCCTCTCTCCTTTTTTCTCTAAAAGCGTAGGGATTTGAGGCTAACCCCTGCAGTATTAGCGACTGTTGACTCGAGGTGATCGGAGGCACTTGGTCGGGGGCGATGGAAAAAACGTGTTGTGCCCTGGCTGTCCCCTCACACACACACACATACACACACAAATGTGGATCTTGAGCAACCTGTCTGGTCCACAAGGTTTTAGCAAACTGCAAGCCCAATGGTAATAGGGCTCACAGTTTCCCCTAGTGGCCGGTTTTTACGTCATCCCCCGACGTCTTGAGTACCTGTACGGACGTCGAAATTCGCCTTGGATCTTGAGCAACCTGGCTGCACACACATGCACACACAAACCAGTGCTAATTTTGGCAGATATTTTAGATTTAGTTTTAGTATTAGTCTTTATGACTAAAATACCTTTTAGTCTTAGGCACATTTTAGTAATTTCATTCCTCTTAGTTTTAGTTATTATCAGTCGACTAAAACTCTGGAAAATGTTTGTGTAGTTTTAGTCACAGTAATTTTTGTCACATATTAGTCAGTGCATTTCTTTCCATTAAATAATTAATATTTACCTTTAATTAACTTCCATAATGTGCACATTAAGATAGCCTTGTCCAACTAAGCCTACTATCCCCTCATATAGCAGGCACATTGCTATTGTGGCAGCCATTATTTACTATAGGCTACAAAGCCCTGGCTACAGGCTAAACAATTTAGGGACACAGCTGTTTTCTCCCCATCATAACCTTGGGATGGGGGTAAATAAGTGATTCCCTTAATAAGGGGAGAATCTGACCTTTCCAACAATGCCAGAAATATTACTGTACTCCTAATATTCAGCAAATAGCATTAATATTTCCAATCGGGAAAAAACCACTGCACTTGCATTTGCGGACCGTGAGAGCAGCAACACACATTAATAACAGTGCACATGGGAAAATAGAGCTTTTAATGTGATCAAAGCAAAATAGTCTACATGAAAGTAATGTTTCTAGTTTAGGTGCATCAGTTCAAAAGATTGACGAGTGACTGAAGTGACCGCCCGGGAGCTGTGTGGGAGAGCCGGGCAGATCAGCTCAATCAGACCGCGCAACTGAAAGACGTTAATTCTGCCAATGAGAGGATTGCATTAAATGTTCTGCAAAGGCATGCATGCTTACGATTGGACTAAACAGATGAAAATGAGCTTCATGTCAAATTTAACATCAATTAGTCTCATGTGGAATTTTCGTCTAGTCACATTTCCATCAACTAAAATGAAAACTATTTTGTTACAGTTATCGTTTTTTTCCCATGTCATCTCATCTCGTTATCATCATTAGTTTTTGTCAGGAAAAATAGGTTGTTGACAAATATTTTTTGTCATAGTTATTTTTGACGAAATTACCACTGACACACATACACACAGAAATGTCACAGAGAGCAGAGCAAATGTTCTGCATGGTAGGTCACCAGGACCCTTAGGACCCCTCTCGCTCTATGGCCGTCTAGATATTGCCTGCCTCAAATAAAATAATAACAGTCAGGGATCGAGAGCGCTCAAGCACTCAGAAGTCCCCAGAGTAATAACAGAAATAGTGTACACATATACACGCGCACACACACACACACACACACACACACAGAGATGCAGAAGGGTCAGAACTGGACAGAACCAAAGTCACGCTCCATTGAACCCCTAGATCAAACCGTGTTCTCATGAGCTGAACTGTATAGATGAAGTCTGTCATGTCGGCCATGTTTAAACACAATAGGAGCTTTAAGGTTGAAAACAAACCAGACAGGAATTAATGACAGTCATTACGCTGCAGCACAAACTACTCACTTCTAACTGGTCATTTCACTGTTTTACCCTAATTAAAGCACAAGTACAGCTAGGCTGCAGCTCTAAGATGTTATATTTCTCCTGGTGGAAGAATTCTGACAGCCTGCTTTAAACGCCAGTGTGTGTGTATGTGTGTGTGTTAGATCTCTCTGCTCCTCTTTAATCGTTTATGACTGTAGCTGGAGGCTGTTTGGCAAAACATTTGCGTTCGTTTAGTTTAGTGCCTTAAATTAGCTGTGATCCCTCCTCCATACATATACGTACACACACACACACACACACACAGAGTCTGACCTGACTAACGCATCCAAACACCATTTGTCTCTAACACGCGACTGAGCATGTGCGGACATGGCTTTTTGATTTCACTTTGCTTTCCCCTTCCTGCAAGGAGTTAGTTCCAAGCTCCATATATCTGTGAGGATAAAAGAGGGAGGAGAGAGAGAGAGAGAGAGAGAGAGTAAGGGTTTTTGGCCGAAGGTAAAAGGGTTTTAAATAGTCTATGAAAAGAGAGGCAGTTAATTGGTGTGGAGATTCTCTCTCTCTCTCTCTCTCTCTCTCGCTCCCTCTCTTTATCACCCTTTACTTCTCTCATGGTGTCTGGCAAACCTATTTGCATCCAGCACATCGAGGAATGTGCCCGTAGATCAGATAATAAAGCAGTAAAGCCTGAAGACTGAAGACTGAAATAAGATAAGATCAGTTTGATTAGAGAATAATCTAATCACTTCTCTCTCCTCCTCACCTGACACACACTGATGGGAGAGAAACCGAGAGGCGAGAGAGACTAGAGGGAGAGAAAGACTAGAGGGAGAGAGAATGAGAGAGACTAGAGGGAAAGAAACACTAGAGGGAGAGAGAATGAGGGAGACTAGAGGGAAAGAAACAAGAGAGAAACCAGAGGGAGTGAAAGAAAGAGACTAGAGGAAGAGCGATGGAGAGAATTTGAATGAGATAGCACATGGGTGAGAGGAGATGCTGATTGGAAGGTAGGGGGGACTGAGGGACTGTATAGGAGATGGTACATGGATGGTTGGATGGGAAAGGTGCATCAGCTCCTACAGAGCAACAAGTATATTTGTTTTATTCAATAAGTAGCTGTTGGTATTGTCTTGCTAGGGCAATTGCATTTAAGTGCTGTCTTTTACCTAGTAGCCTACTTTATCATTGCTGTTTTAACTGTCTGATTGCTCAGTACCTGTGACTGTCGTTGTGGATTTAGATTAGTTTCAGGCCTATTTGTATTACAGTCTTGCTAATTTGTGGGCGTGTTGTATTATAGGGGGTGTTATCTTCACCTCCGCCAGGCAATCAGCAATCAGTGCTGGGAGGTGTATTTCACCTCTGCTAGGCAATTAGTGCTAGTACTACAGTCTCTCCTGTTTTTCAGCGGTAGCTGTAAGCGGTGGTATTGTCAAGCGGTGGTGTTGTTGCCGAAACAAAGATGTTCTGACGAGTTGTTCGAGGAAGGAAAGAGAGGAAGGCTCCACACCATTCTCTCACTTGAGTATCTTACCTAGTTATTTTCTAATGATCTCATTTTGCTTTTTTGTAGCTTTGGCAACTATGTGTGTATTTTGTATCCCAGTTCGCTCTTCTTCCTGTAGGTTTTACAGACACTCCCCACCCCTTGGCTGAAACCTTTCTAATTTAGTGTACCCTGCGCACACAACCCATGTGGAATTCCTAGTCTCCGGCAGCGTTGGGAACTGCCGATCTGCGGTCAACAAGGCTGAGTTAATCTCACCCTATATTGCCCTTCAGTCTCTACACTTTTTGGCCCTGACGGATACATGGATCACCCCAGAAAACACTGCTATGCCAGCTGCTCTCTCATCATCTGACTATGTATGTGGCAGGATCTACAGACAATCACGGACTACAAAAGGAAAACCAGCCACGTCGCCGACACCAACGTCTTCCTTCTGGATAAGCTAAACACCTTCTTCGCCCGCTTTGAGGATAACACAGTGCCACCGACGCGGCCCACTACCAAGGACTGTGGGCTCTCCTTCTCCGTGACCGACGTGAGTAAGACATTTAAGCATGTTAACCCCCGCAAGGCTGCCGGCCCAGACGGCATCCCTAGCCGCGTCCTCAGAGCATGCGCAAATCAGCTGGCTGGTGTGTTTACGGACATATTCAATCTCTCCCTATCCCAGTCTGCTGTCCCCACATGCTTCAAGATGACCACCATTGTTCCTGTACCCAAGAAAGCAAAGGTAACTGAACTAAATGACTATCGCCCCGTAGCACTCACCTCTGTCATCATGAAGTGCTTTGAGAGACTAGTCAAGGATCATATCATCTCTACCTTACTTGTCACCCTAGACCCACCTCAATTTGCTTACCGCCCCAATAGATCCACAGACGATGCAATCGCCATTACACTGCCCTATCCCATCTGGACAAGAGGACCTACAGTGAGGGAAAAAAGTATTTGATCCCCTGCTGATTTTGTACGTTTGCCCACTGACAAAGAAATGATCAGTCTATAATTTTAATGGTAGGTTTATTTGAACAGTGAGAGACAGAATAACAACAACAAAATCCAGAAAAACGCATGTCAAAAATGTTATAAATTGATTTGCATTTTAATGAGGGAAGTAAGTATTTGACCTCCTCTCAATCAGAAAGATTTCTGGCTCCCAGGTGTCTTTTATACAGGTAATGAGCTGAGATTAGAAGCACACTCTTAAAGGGAGTGCTCCTAATCTCATCTTGTTACGTGTATAAAAGACACCTGTCCACAGAAGCAATCAATCCAAACTCTCCACCATGGCCAAGACCAAAGAGCTCTCCAAGGATGTCAGGGACAAGATTGTAGACCTACACAAAGCTGGAATGGGCTACAAGACCATCGCCAAGCAGCTTGGTGAGAAGGTGACAACAGTTGGTGCGATTATTCGCAAATGGAAGAAACACAAAATAACTGTCAATCTCCCTCGGCCTGGGGCTCCATGCAAGATCTCACCTCATGGAGTTGCAATGATCATGAGAACGGTGAGGAATCAGCCCAGAACTACACGGGAGGATCTTGTCAATGATCTCAAGGCAGCTGGGACCATAGTCACCAAGAAAATCAATTGGTAACACACTACGCCGTGAAGGACTGAAATCCTGCAGCGCCCGCAAGGTCCCCCTGCTCAAGAAAGTACATATACAGGGCCGTCTGATGTTTGCCAATGAACATCTGAATGATTCAGAGGAGAACTGGGTGAAAGTGTTGTGGTCAGATGAGACCAAAATCGAGCTCTTTGGCATCAACTCAACTCGCCGTGTTTGGAGGAGGAGGAATGCTGCCTATGACCCCAAGAACACCATCCCCACCGTCAAACATGGAGGTGGAAACATTATGCTTTGGGGGTGTTTTTCTGCTAAGGGGACAGGACAACTTCACCGCATCAAAGGGACGATGGACGGGGCCATGTACCGTCAAATCTTGGGTGAGAACCTCCTTCCCTCAGCCAGGGCATTGAAAATGGGTCGTGGATGGGTATTCCAGCATGACAATGACCCAAAACACATGGCCAAGGCAACAAAGGAGTGGCTCAAGAAGAAGCACATTAAGGTCCTGGAGTGGCCTAGCCAGTCTCCAGACCTTAATCCCATAGAAAATCTGTGGAGGGAGCTGAAGGTTCGAGTTGCCAAACGTCAGCCTCGAAACCTTAATGACTTGGAGAAGATCTGCAAAGAGGAGTGGAACAAAATCCCTCCTGAGATGTGTGCAAACCTGGTGGCCAACTACAAGAAACGTCTGACCTCTGTGATTGCCAACAAGGGTTTTGCCACCAAGTACTAAGTCATGTTTTGCAGAGGGGTCAAATAATTATTTCCCTAATTAAAATGCAAATCAATTTATAACATTTTTGACATGCGTTTTTCTGGATTTTTTTGTTGTTATTCTGTCTCTCACTATTCAAATAAACCTACCATTAAAATTATAGACTGATCATGTCTTTGTCAGTGGGCAAACGTACAAAATCAGCAGGGGATCAAACACTGTTTTCCCTCACTGTATGTAAGAATGCTGTTCATTGACTATAGCTCGGCATTCAACACCATAGTACCCTCCAAGCTCATCATTAAGCTCGAGGCCCTGGATCTGAACCCCGCCCTGTGCAACTGGGTCCTGGACTTCCTGACGGGCTGCCCCCAGGTGGTGAAGGTAGGAAACAACACCTCCACTTCGCTGATCCTCAACACTGGGGCCCCACAAGGGTGCATGCTCAGCCCACTCCTGTACTCCTTGTTTACCCATGACTGCGTGGCCACGCATGCCTCCAACTCAATCATCAAGTTTGCAGACGACACAACAGTAGTAGGCTTGATTACCAACAATGACGAGACAGCCTACAGGGAGGAGGTGAGGGCTCTGGGAGTGTGGTGCCAGGAAAATAACCTCTCACTCAACGTCAACAAAACAAAGGAGATGATCGTGGACTTCAGGAAACAGCAGAGGGTGCACCCCCCTATCCACATCGACGGGACCACAGTGGAGAAGGTGGAAAGCTTCAAGTTCCTTGGCTTACACATCACTGACAAACTGAAATGGTCCACCCACACAGACAGTGGGGTGAAGAAGGCGCAACAGAGCCTCACTAGCACATCAGAGGCTGCTGCTGCCTATAGAAATCACTGGCCACTTTAAGAAATGGAACACTAGTCACTTTAATCATGTTTACATATCTTGCATTACTCATCTCATATGAATATACTGTATTCTACTGTATCTTAGTCCATGCCGCTCTGTCATTGCTCGTCCATATATGTGTATATTCTTAATTCCATTCCTTACTTAGATTTGTGTGTATTGGGTATATGTTGTGAAATTGTTAGATATTACTTGTTAGATATTACTGCACTGTCGGAGCTAGAAGCACAAGCATTTCGCTACACCCGCAAAAACATCTGCTAAACACGTGTATGTGACAAATAAAATTGTATTTGATGTGTTCTCTCATAGTCCGAGAGCATCTGGTTGTCGCGTGGTGGCACAGCGCAGTGGAGGCTCCTCAGAGCAAAATAAAAATAGTGAAACATTACAAAAGTTTACCTTTTTAGATAAAACTATACTAAATATATTAATATGTCACCAAATAATTGATTAAAATACACTGTTTTGCAATGAAGGTCTACAGTAACTTCAACAGCACTGTCTGTGGTAGCACCATGGTGTAGCCGGAGGACAGCTAGCTTCCGTTCTCCTCTGACTACATTTACTTCAATACAAAACCTAGGAGGCTAGTAGTCCTCACCCCCTTCCATAGACATACATGGTAATTATGACCACTTCCGGAGGACGTCCTCCAACCAATCAACGCTTTTGCAGTATGAACTGACATGTTGTCCATCCAATCATAGAATTAGGATCAGAGAAGGAACCTAGTGTGTTGTATTGGGATTGTGCCACAGAGCATTATGGGGGTTCTATGTGTTGAGAAGCTTGGTGACATTGTTGGATAGAGATTAAGAGTGAAGAGTGATAGTTGAGCATTTGGGGAATATTATTCAAATTAGTTTTTTCAAATTACAAGAGACGGAGGAGGTATATTATAAATTGTTTTCTTGGTTTTAGAACTTTCTTTTTGTGTCCAGTTAGTGCAGTTTATTTACATTTGCCGTGCTAACCTCAGTAGCTTGCTAGCTAGCTAGCTACTAGCTCGAGTGTGCAGTTTTCTCAGCTAGAATGGTAGAGTGGCCAACGCTGTCGAAAATGTTGTGGACTCTTTGTTGAAGAACCCCTTTCGTTCTCTGGGGTACACGGAAAAGGTGCGAATTAAAAGCGAGGGTCGACCTCTGCCTGAGATCAGTTTCATGAAGAAGGATGAAAAGGTGAGAGCGTTCAATACCAATTGGTATCAAAAGTATAGCTGGTTAACAGGGAGCCTTTCATCAAGCCGCCTGTATTGCTGGCTTTTTGGAAAGTCTGAGCCTTGGGCGAAAGGTGGGTACAGTGACCTGAAGAACATCGCTCATTCAGCTAAATGGCTAAACAAAAGCAGGGAGCATATAAATGCCCACATCAGATTCAAGCTTCTGGGAAAAAGCTGCATCAATTATGACGAAGGTCTGCGTATTCAAACTGCGCAACACAACGAGAAAGTAAGAAGAAACAGGGATGTTCTCAAGCGGTTTATCAACACCACTGCGTTTCTGGGCATGCAAGAATTTGCTTTTAGAGGACAGACGAGAGGGGAAGTTCCACCAACAAGGGCAACTACAAGGAGCTTGCAGAGGTAATTGCACGTTACGATGCTTTACTTGTCTTTTCTGGGATGTCGAAAACAATTCCGAATGATTTGATAGCTTCCATCGCATCATCCATTAAAAGTTAGATTTAAGAGAGAGGTTGACGCAGCATATTTTTTCACGTGAGCTCAAGTAGGCATTCCACTGTCCTCCGGTATTTATTTAGCAAAGATGATAACACATAATCACTCCGGACAGACACAAGCAAAAACTCATGACATAAATGTTGCAGCAACCTAGGCTACACCTAAACATTAGAAATCTGACATGCTGTATGGGATGTAAACCAGACAATTTTTCAGTCTGATCAACTGTAGTTTACTAAGAAGAGCAGCTGCATACAGCCTATGCGTTTTTGCTTGTTAACGTTATGTATTTATAGTCCATTTGTGTGTCAGGAGAAAATGTGAATGTGATCAAATTTAGTTTAAATTCAAAATTGGGCTGGCTAGGCTGCCTATATGTTTTTAATCCAAAACTACTAACTGGAATTAATCAATCAACATAATAGTGATGACAGATGTGAGTACATTTTTTATAAGGCCTGCAGTTGCATAGGCCTGCATGATTCAAACATGCATAAAGCAAGCTCAGCCCTGTGAGTTTTATTGTCTATCAATTGTTGTCTATGTGTCTGGGTAGAGGAAATCCGGCTCCTAATCTAATCCTAATCTAGTCTAAAGATAATTTATATGAAGAAATATAAGGTAGCTGCAGTTTGACATGGTTTTCATTCCCCCCAGGGCCAGGAGTTTTTTTTAAAACCATGTGACCTAATTAGGAAAAACCGGTCCCATCATAGCCCATATAAAACCGTTTTACAACTGATTAATCACTGTCATACCTTATAGGGTTCTGAGTTTTCCTAGTTAGGTTAACATATAAAGAAATACTCGTGGTTCGATTCCCACGGGGGTCCAGGGGGGCCAGTATGAAAATGTATGCACTCACTAACTGTAAGTCGCTCTGGATAAGAGCGTCTGCTAAATGACTAAAATGTATAATGTAAATACTCCAGGCCCCAGGGGGTAAAAATTGCCCCACCACTCTGGGACCTATGGTGCCACAAGTCTGCTTGCAGTTATCAGTTATCGTCCGGTATGTGGATGATCAGGGCTTTATTCAGGAATGTTTCTTGAGCTACTTTGATGTGTCAAGTGGGCGAGATGCGCAGTCTGTGTTTGACTTTATGAGTTTTGAGATGTCTGAATTTAACTTCATACACAAACACAATCACATTATTACACATCAATGATTTTACTACTTGCTTGGACTGACTCATTCTTAGCTCTTTTGTCTAACTGTGTAGTGTGTTGTGTTATTGTTTTTTGTCTTCCCAGTCAAATCCTATTCTGCACTGGTCAAGCCTCTGAACACCTCAACTCATGCCTCATACCCTCATTCAATCACTGCTGTGATCCCTTTCCATCACTGTGTAAGTAGCCCTCTCATTCCCATTCCCCATAATA
This sequence comes from Coregonus lavaretus, assembly GCF_964263955.1. NCBI lineage: Eukaryota > Metazoa > Chordata > Actinopteri > Salmoniformes > Salmonidae > Coregonus > Coregonus lavaretus. The sequence goes on from NW_028166077.1 coordinate 76,834, forward strand.
TTGTACTATAAATGTCTTTATTAAATGCTTTAGGTTAAAATAATTAGTCTTTGACGATTTTTGAAACACATTTTGTCGTCTCCATGCGTTCCGCGCCTATACCGTGGGTCTCCCATCCTCCTCAATTTTTCGAGTCACCAGCCTCCACTGGCAGAGGGCTACTAATTTATCCTAAACTGAGATTTTCTATTTTCCCCCTTTCTCACCTGTCTATCTCCTCATTTTAATTCCATACGGTCACTGTAACTTGTCCACTTAAGCTTAACATTGTTGTCACCTATCACCCACCAGTTGCCCTTGGAGAGTTCCTCAATGAGTTTGACACGTTGATAAACACATTTCCCGATGATGACTCACCACCCATTGTACTTGCCGACTTTAACCTCCCGAAGCCGACTTCAGTTAATTTCTTTCCACCTTATTCTTTCCAATCCTTTCCTATTTTTACCTCACCCTTTCCCAGTCACCTCCCACTCACAAGGCAGGCAATATTCTTGACCTCATTTTCACTAGAGGCTGTTCGCCTACCAATCTCACTGCAACCCCCCTCCATGTATATTATCACTACTTTGTTTCCTTTTCTCTCCATCTCTCCTCTAACCCTAACCACTCAGCCCCTACCCAGATGGTCATGTGGCGCCGCAATCTTCGCTCTCTCTCTCTCCCACTACTCTCTCCTCTTCTATCCTATCCTCTCTCCCTTCTGCTAAATCCTTCCCCTCCTGTCTCCTGACTCTGCCTCTTTGACCCTACTTTCCTCCCTTTCTGCATCCTTTGACTCTTACTGTCCCCTTTCCTCCCGGACGGCTCGACCTTCCCCTCCCGCTCCATGGCTGAACGACTCACTGCGTGCTAACAGAACAGGGCTGCGGGCAGCTGAGTGGAAATGGAGGAAAACTAAACTTCCGGAGGACCTATTATCCTTTCACTCCCTCCTCTCTACCTTCTCTTCCACTGTATCCGCTGCTAAAGCCGCTTTCTATTACTCTAAATTTAGAGCTTCTGCATCCAACCCAGGGAAACTCTTCTCCACTTTCTCCTCCCTCCTTAATCCTACACCTCCTCTCCCTCCCTCATTCCTCTATGTGGACGACTTTGTCAACCACTTGGAAAAAAAGGTTGACAACATTCGCTCCTCATTCACTCATCCTACTGAGCCCACTGATCCCACTTAAACAGAACTATCCTATGCCTTGACCTCTTTCTCCCCTCTCTCTGCAGATTACATCCTCCGACTAGTGATGTCTGGCCGCCCAACAACCTGCCCACTTGACCCCATCCCCTTCTCCAGACCATCTCTAGAGACCTTCTCACTTCCCTCATCAACTCATCCCTGACCACTGGCTGCGTCCTTTCTGACTTCAAGATGACCAGAGTCGCTCCCCTCCTCAAGAAACCAACACTTGATTCACCTGACGTCAAAAACTACAGACCGGTATCCCTTCCTACTTTTCTTTCTAAAACACTTGAGCGTGCTGTCTCTGATTAACTCTCTCGTTATCTTTCAGAATGATCCTCTTGACCCTAACCATTCAGGCTTCAAGGTGGCTCACTCAACTGAGACCGCTCTCCTCTTTGTCACAGAGGCTCTCCTCTCTGGCAAAAGCTGACTCTCTCTCCTCTGTTCTCATCCTCCTAGATCTATCCCCTGCCTTTGACACCGTGAACCATCAGATCCTCCTCTCCACCTTCTCAGGGTTAGGTGTCTCAGCTCTGTAGACTCCTGGATTGCATCCGACCTTGCAGGTCGCTCCTACCAGGTGGCATGGACAGGGTCTGTGTCTGCACCACGTGCTCTCACTACTGGTGTTCCCAATGGCTCAGTTCTAGGCCCTCTCCTCTTTTCTCTTTACACCAAGTAGAGCTGGGCGATATTGACAAAATATCATATCACAATATTTTTTGACGGTATGGTGGTATTTGACAGTATTTTATGTTTTTGAATAATGAAAGTTCTAAATATGCTTTCTGAGTAGTTTATGACCCTAGGGTGGAAACACATGAATTATAAGTGATTTCAATGGGGCTTTCTCCATTTTTACTGTTCAATCCAACAACAAACAACAATTATTTTTAGCATTTTCATCAATTTCTGATTTTCCTGCACTGTGCCACGTAGCATGATATGGGCAAACAAATTTGGCCTAGTTAATTGAACTGTTGGAATATGGAAATATAATGATTATTCTAATTCTATAGTTGGAATATAGTGGGCAGCACCTTGAATACATTGTTGTTTGACATGACGACAAGTTAATAAACCAGTGAGGCATTGTTGACAGGGTAGGAAACAGGGTATGTCTCCCGAGTGGCGCAGTGGTCTAAGGCTGTGCCACTAGAGATCCTGGTTCGAATCCAGGCTCTGTCATATCCGGCTACGACCGGGAGACCCATGGGGCGGCGCACAATTGGCCCAGGGCAGGGGAGGGAATGGCCGGCAGGGATGTAGCTCAGTTGGTAGAGGGTTGTGGGTTTGATTCCCACGGGGGGCCAGTATGAAAATAATAATAATAATGTATGCACTCACTAACTGTAAGTCGCTCTGGATAAGAGCGTCTGCTAAATGACCAAAATGTAATGTAAATGAAACAAAGTTTTTGTCAGTGTTTCCAGGTGACCTTAATTAGATGTTATATGAAATGTTTTCATACTTCATGTAGCTAGCCAACATATTCATGCGTCGCCTATTCCTCTCTGATAAGATACCATTGCACAAACATGCTTATCTAGGCCTACACCAGCACTGGTACCAGGCAGTATTAGCTAACTAGCTAAGTTTGCTCTGACGCTTAGTACATTTAGCAAGCTTGCTAGGCAGCTAACTAGCGATTAGATTTAGCGGCTAACACTAATTATTTTAGCAACACCTTACTAAGAAATGACAAACTAGCAAACAGTCGATTGTAGACAGTAAGATACACAAACGAATAGTGTAATTATAGAACACTTGTGGAAGCAGAATGTCACCAACATTGTTACATCGATCTGACCATGCGGAGTGAATGGCAAGAAAGTGCTCGTGACTCCGTGGTCGAGCAACTGCTCTCTCCTTGAGTGACGGGGCAGGGCTTGGTGTGGTTAGCAGCATGCAGCAGCAGGAGAGGGAGAGAGATGACTCAAGTAGCAAATGGAGTAAACTATAAAAACAGACAATATACACGCCAAAGTTGCGTTTCACATTTAACAAACCAAACATTTAAATACCGTTATAGAAGGTAAAGTAAAAACCCAAACCTGTCCGTGCATCAATACCGGTATATAGTAAAATACGGTATACCGCCTAGCCCTAACGCCAAGTCACTCGGCTCTGTCATATCCTTACATGGTCTCTCCTATCATTACTATGCGGATGACACTCCACTACCCTTCTCCTTCCCCCCTTCTGACACCCAGGTGGCGACACGCATCTCTGCAAGCCTGGCAGACATCTAAGCTTGGATGTCAGCCCACCACCTCAAGCTCAACCTAAACAAAAATGTAGCTGCTGTTCCTCCCAGGGAAGGCCTGCCCGCTCCAAGACCTCTCCATCACGGTTGACAACTTCACGGTGTCCTCCTCCCAGAGTGCAAATAACCTTGGTGTGACCCTGGACAACACCCTATCGTTCTCCGCAAACATCAAAGCGATGACTCACTCCTGCAAGTTCATGCTCTACAACATCCATAGAGTACAACCTTTCCTCACACAGGAAGTGGCGCAGGTCCTAATCCAGGCACTTGTCATCTCCCGTCTAGACTACTGCAACTCTCTGTTGGCTGGGCTCCCA
>NW_028166076.1:0-2000 GCF_964263955.1 Coregonus lavaretus
CTCTCTTCGTCTCTCTCTCTCTTCTCTCTCTAACTCTCTCTCTTCGTCTCTCTCTAACTCTCTCTCTCTCTCTCTCTCTCTCTCCCTCCCTCTCTCTCTCTCTCGGGGGGTTCTATGTTCAGTGGACAGATGGGGCTTGTTTCTAACTTTCTAGGTACGTTAAAATGAATTACTTTTTTAAATAAAATACAATTCTACCCCCCCCCCCCTCTCTCTCTCTCTTTCTCTACGCCTCCTTCTCTCCCCCTATATTTCTCTTTACCACGTAGGCCTGTTATAGAGGAATGTGTAGTATGATGTGCAGCAGCAACATGTTACAGCAGGCTGGGGTAGCTAGCGTTCCTGGAGGGTCGTCTGCTTTACTAGCCGGATCTGCATTCATACGTGGCTCTTCTATGAGTTGCAGAATGAGAGAGAAAAAGAGAGAGAGATTGTGCAATGTGATCTCTCACCATAGGCTGATATGCTATATGATTTGACAGTGTGGGCATTTATTGTACAGTGGAAAGTTGATGAAAGACAAACTATTCCTCCCTTCTTTCTTTGACAAGAAATCCATTAAAAAGTTAATATATTTATTTATTATAAGTTTTATGTAAAACTGGTGTATCATCTGTACACAGAAGGAATTATGCTATTCCTAAACCTAAATGTTTGTACATTTACATTTTCGTCATTTAGCAGACACTCTTATCCAGAGCGACTTACAAATTGGTGCATTCCCCCTTATGATAGCCAGTGGGACAACCACATTACAAAAAATAAATAAAAAATATTTTGGGTGGGGTAAGGGGGGGTAGAAGGATTACTTTATCCTATCCCAGGTATTCCTTAAAGAGGTGGGGTTTCAAGTGTCTCCGGAAGGTGGTGAGTGACTCCACTGTCCTGGCGTCGTGAGGGAGCTTGTTTCACCATTGGGGTGCCAGAGCAGCGAACAGGTTTGATTGGGCTGAGCGGGAACTGTGCTTCCGCCGAGGTAGGGGGGCCAGCAGGCCAGAGGTGGATGAACGCAATGCCCTCGTTTGGGTGTAGGGTTTGATCAGAGCCTGAGGGTACGGCGGTGCCATTCCCCTCACAGCTCCGTAGTCAAACACCATGGTCTTGTAGCAGATGCAAGCTTCAACTGGAAGCCAGTGGAGTGTGTGGAGGAGCGGGGTGACGTGAGAGAACTTGGGAAGGTTGAACACCAGACGGGCTGGCGACGTTCTGGATGAGTTGTAGGGGTTTAATGGCACAGGCAGGGAGCCCAGCCAACAGTGAGTTGCAGTAATCCAGACGGAGATGACAAGTGCCTGGATTAGGACCTGTGCTGCTTCCTGAGTAAGCCAGGGTCGTACTCTGTGAATGTTGTAGAGCATGAACCTACAGGATCGGGTCACCGCCTTGATGTTAGCGGAGAACAACAGGGTGTTGTCCAGGGTCACACCAAGGCTCTTTGCACTCTGGGAGGAGGACACAACGAGATCATGGAACGGGCAGTCCTTCCCCGGGAGGAAGAGCAGCTCTGTCTTGCCGAGGTTCAGCTTGAGGTGGTGATCCGTCATCCACACTGATATGTCTGCCAGACATGCAGAGATGCGATTCGCCACCTGGTTATCAGAAGGGGGAAAGGAGAAGATTAATTGTGTGTCGTCTGCGTAGCAATGATAGGAGAGGCCATGTGAGGATATGACAGAGCCAAGTGACTTGGTGTATAGCGAGAATAGGAGAGGACCTAGAACTGAGCCCTGGGGGACACCAGTGGTGAGAGCACGTGGTGCGGAGACAGATTCTCGCCACGCCACCTGGTAGGAGCGACCTGTCAGGTAGGACGCAATCCAAGAGTGAGCCGCGCCGGAGATGCCCAACTCGGAGAGGGTGGAGAGGAGGATCTGATGGTTCACAGTATCAAAGGCAGCAGATAGGTCTAGAAGGACGAGAGCAGAGGAGAGAGAGTTAGCTTTAGCAATGCGGAGAGCCTCCGTGACACAGAGAAGAGCAGTCTCAGTTGAATGACCAGT
>NW_028166075.1:2500-24847 GCF_964263955.1 Coregonus lavaretus
GCAGTAGGAGTCTGTGTAAGGTATGCTGTCTCTCCAGCAGTAGGAGTCTGTGTAAGGTAGGCTGTCTCTCTAGCAGTAGGAGTCTGTGTAAGGTATGCTGTCTCTCTAGCAGTAGGAGTCTGTGTAAGGTATGCTGTCTATCTAGCAGTAGGAATCTGTGTAAGGTATGCTGTCTCTCTAGCAGTAAGAGTCTGTGTAAGGTATGCTGTCTCTCAAGCAGTAGGAGTCTGTGTAAGGTATGCTGTCTCTCTAGCAGTAGGACTCTGTGTAAGGTATGCTGTCTCTCTAGCAGTAGGAGTCTGTGTAAGGTATGCTGTCTCTCCAGCAGTAGGAGTCTGTGTAAGGTATGCTGTCTCTCTAGCAGTAGGAGTCTGTGTAAGGTATTCTGTCTCTCCAGCAGTAGGAGTCTGTGTAAGGTATGCTGTCTCTCCAGCAGTAGGAGTCTGTGTAAGGTATGCTGTCTATCTAGCAGTAGGAGTCTGTGTAAGGTATGCTGTCTCTCCAGCAGTAGGAGTCTGTGTAAGGTATGCTGTCTCTCTAGCAGTAGGAGTCTGTGTAAGGTATGCTGTCTCTCTAGCAGTAGGAGTCTGTGTAAGGTATGCTGTCTCTCCAGCAGTAGGAGTCTGTGTAAGGTATGCTGTCTCTCCAGCAGTAGGAGTCTGTGTAAGGTATGCTGTCTCTCTAGCAGTAGGAGTCTGTGTAAGGTATGCTGTCTCTCCAGCAGTAGAAGTCTGTATAAGGTATGCTGTCTCTCTAGCAGTAGGAGTCTGTGTAAGGTATGCTGTCTCTCCAGCAGTAGGAGTCTGTGTAAGGTATGCTGTCTCTCCAGCAGTAGGAGTCTGTGTAAGGTATGCTGTCTCTCCAGCAGTAGGAGTCTGTGTAAGGTATGCTGTCTCTCTAGCAGTAGGAGTCTGTGTAAGGTATGCTGTCTCTCCAGCAGTAGGAGTCTGTGTAAGATATGCTCTCTCCAGCAGTAGGAGTTTGTGTAAGGTATGCTGTCTCTATAGCAGTAGGAGTCTGTGTAAGGTATGCTGTCTCTCTAGCAGTAGGAGTCTGTGTAAGGTATGCTGTCTCTCCAGCCGTAGGAGTCTGTGTAAGGTATGCTGTCTCTCTAGCAGTAGGAGTCTGTGTAAGGTATGCTGTCTCTCCAGCAGTAGGAGTCTGTGTAAGGTATGCTGTCTCTCCAGCAGTAGGAGTCTGTGTAAGGTAGGCTGTCTCTCTAGCAGTAGGAGTCTGTGTAAGGTATGCTGTCTATCTAGCAGTAGGAATCTGTGTAAGGTATGCTGTCTCTCTAGCAGTAAGAGTCTGTGTAAGGTATGCTGTCTCTCAAGCAGTAGGAGTCTGTGTAAGGTATGCTGTCTCTCTAGCAGTAGGACTCTGTGTAAGGTATGCTGTCTCTCTAGCAGTAGGAGTCTGTGTAAGGTATGCTGTCTCTCTAGCAGTAGGAGTCTGTGTAAGGTATGCTGTCTCTCTAGCAGTAGGAGTCTGTGTAAGGTATGCTGTCTCTCCAGCAGTAGGAGTCTGTGTAAGGTATGCTGTCTCTCCAGCAGTAGGAGTCTGTGTAAGGTATGCTGTCTATCTAGCAGTAGGAGTCTGTGTAAGGTATGCTGTCTCTCCAGCAGTAGGAGTCTGTGTAAGGTATGCTGTCTCTCTAGCAGTAGGAGTCTGTGTAAGGTATGCTGTCTATCTAGCAGTAGGAGTCTGTGTATGGTATGCTGTCTCTCCAGCAGTAGGAGTCTGTGTAAGGTATGCTGTCTCTCTAGCAGTAGGAGTCTGTGTAAGGTATGCTGTCTCTCCAGCAGTAGGAGTCTGTTTAAGGTATGCTGTCTCTCTAGCAGTAGGAGTCTGTGTAAGGTATGCTGTCTCTCCAGTAGTAGGAGTCTGTGTAAGGTATGCTGTCTCTCTAGCAGTAGGAGTCTGTGTAAGGTATGCTGTCTCTCCAGCAGTAGGAGTCTGTGTAAGGTATGCTGTCTCTCTAGCAGTAGGAGTCTGTGTAAGGTATGCTGTCTATCTAGCAGTAGGAGTCTGTGTAAGGTATGCTGTCTATCTAGCAGTAGGAGTCTGTGTAAGGTATGCTGTCTCTCCAGCAGTAGGAGTCTGTGTAAGGTATGCTGTCTCTCTAGCAGTAGGAGTCTTTGTAAGGTATGCTGTCTATCTAGCAGTAGGAGTCTGTGTAAGGTATGCTGTCTCTCCAGCAGTAGGAGTCTGTGTAAGGTATGCTGTCTCTCTAGCAGTAGGAGTCTTTGTAAGGTATGCTGTCTATCTAGCAGTAGGAGTCTGTGTAAGGTATGCTGTCTCTCCAGCAGTAGGAGTCTGTGTAAGGTATGCTGTCTCTCTAGCAGTAGGAGTCTGTGTTAGGTATGCTGTCTCTCCAGCAGTAGGAGTCTGTGTAAGGTATGCTGTCTCTCTAGCAGTAGGAGTCTGTGTAAGGTATGCTGTCTCTCCAGCAGAAGGAGTCTGTGTAAGGTATGCTGTCTCTCCAGCAGTAGGAGTCTGTGTAAGGTATGCTGTCTATCTAGCAGTAGGAGTCTGTGTAAGGTATGCTGTCTCTATAGCAATAGGAGTCTGTGTAAGGTATGCTGTCTCTCTAGCAGTAGGAGTCTGTGTAAGGTATGCTGTCTATCTAGCAGTAGGAGTCTGTATAAGGTATGCTGTCTCTCCAGCAGTAGGAGTCTGTGTAAGGTATGCTGTCTCTCCAGCAGTAGGAGTCTGTGTAAGGTATTCTGTCTCTCTAGCAGTAGGAGTCTGTGTAAGGTATGCTGTCTCTCTAGCAGTAGGAGTCTGTGTAAGGTATGCTGTCTCTCCAGCAGTAGGAGTCTGTGTAAGGTATGCTGTCTCTCCAGCAGTAGGAGTCTGTGTAAGGTATGCTGTCTCTATAGCAGTAGGAGTCTGTGTAAGGTATGCTGTCTCTCTAGCAGTAGGAGTCTGTGTAAGGTATGCTGTCTCTCCAGCAGTAGGAGTCTGTGTAAGGTATGCTGTCTCTCTAGCAGTAGGAGTCTGTGTAAAGTATGCTGTCTCTCTAGCAGTAGGAGTCTGTGTAAGGTATGCTGTCTCTCCAGCAGTAGGAGTCTGTGTAATGTATGCTGTCTCTCTAGCAGTAGAAGTCTGTGTAAGGTATGCTGTCTCTCTAGCAGTAGGAGTCTGTGTAAGGTATGCTGTCTCTCTAGCAGTAGGAGTCTGTGTAAGGTATGCTGTCTCTCTAGCAGTAGGAGTTTGTGTAAGGTATGCTGTCTATCTAGCAGTAGGAGTCTGTGTAAGGTATGCTGTCTATCTAGCAGTAGGAGTCTGTGTAAGGTATGCTGTCTCTCTAGCAGTAGGAGTCTGTGTAAGGCATGCTGTCTCTCCAGCAGTAGGAGTCTGTGTAAGGTATGCTGTCTCTCCAGCAGTAGGAGTCTGTGTAAGGTATGCTGTCTATCTAGCAGTAGGAGTCTGTGTAAGGTATGCTGTCTCTCCAGCAGTAGGAGTCTGTGTAAGGTATGCTGTCTCTCCAGCAGTAGGAGTCTGTGTAAGGTATGCTGTCTCTCTAGCAGTAGGAGTCTGTGTAAGGTATGCTGTCTATCTAGCAGTAGGAGTCTGTGTAAGGTATGCTGTCTCTCCAGCAGTAGGAGTCTGTGTAAGGTATGCGGTCTCTCTAGCAGTAGGAGTCTGTGTAAGGTATTCTGTCTCTCCAGCAGTAGGAGTCTGTGTAAGGGATGCTGTCTCTCTAGCAGTAGGAGTCTGTGTAAGGTATGCTGTCTATCTAGCAGTAGGAGTCTGTGTAAGGTATGCTGTCTCTCCAGCAGTAGGAGTCTGTGTAAGGTATGCTGTCTCTCTAGCAGTAGGAGTCTGTGTAAGGTATGCTGTCTATCTAGCAGTTGGAGTCTGTGTAAGGTATGCTGTCTCTCCAGCAGTAGGAGTCTGTGTAAGGTATGCTGTCTCTCTAGCAGTAGGAGTCTGTGTAAGGTATGCTGTCTCTCCAGCAGTAGGAGTCTGTGTAAGGTATGCTGTCTCTCTAGCAGTAGGAGTCTGTATAAGGTATGCTGTCTCTCCAGCAGTAGGAGTCTGTGTAAGGTATGCTGTCTCTCCAGCAGTAGGAGTCTGTGTAAGGTATGCTGTCTATCTAGCAGTAGGAGTCTGTGTAAGGCATGCTGTCTCTCCTGCAGTAGGAGTATGTGTAAGGTATGCTGTCTCTCCAGCAGTAGGAGTCTGTGTAAGGTATGCTGTCTCTCTAGCAGTAGGAGTTTGTGTAAGGTATGCTGTCTCTCTAGCAGTAGGAGTCTGTGTAAGGTATGCTGTCTATCTAGCAGTAGGAGTCTGTGTAAGGTATGCTGTCTCTCCAGCAGTAGGAGTCTGTGTAAGGTATGCTGTCTCTCTAGCAGTAGGAGTCTGTGTAAGGTATGCTGTCTATCTAGCAGTTGGAGTCTGTGTAAGGTATGCTGTCTCTCCAGCAGTAGGAGTCTGTGTAAGGTATGCTGTCTCTCTAGCAGTAGGAGTCTGTGTAAGGTATGCTGTCTCTCCAGCAGTAGGAGTCTGTGTAAGGTATGCTGTCTCTCTAGCAGTAGGAGTCTGTATAAGGTATGCTGTCTCTCCAGCAGTAGGAGTCTGTGTAAGGTATGCTGTCTCTCCAGCAGTAGGAGTCTGTGTAAGGTATGCTGTCTATCTAGCAGTAGGAGTCTGTGTAAGGTATGCTGTCTCTCTAGCAGTAGGAGTATGTGTAAGGTATGCTGTCTCTCCAGCAGTAGGAGTCTGTGTAAGGTATGCTGTCTCTCTAGCAGTAGGAGTCTGTGTAAGGTATGCTGTCTCTCTAGCAGTAGGAGTCTGTGTAAGGTATGCTGTCTCTCCAGCAGTAGGAGTCTGTGTAAGGTATGCTGTCTCTCTAGCAGTAGAAGTCTGTGTAAGGTATGCTGTCTCTCTAGCAGTAGGAGTCTGTGTAAGGTATGCTGTCTCTAGCAGTAGGAGTCTGTGTAAGGTATGCTGTCTCTCTAGCAGTAGGAGTTTGTGTAAGGTATGCTGTCTCTCCAGCAGTAGGAGTCTGTGTAAGGTATGCTGTCTATCTAGCAGTAGGAGTCTGTGTAAGGTATGCTGTCTCTCTAGCAGTAGGAGTCTGTGTAAGGCATGCTGTCTCTCCAGCAGTAGGAGTATGTGTAAGTTATGCTGTCTCTCCAGCAGTAGGAGTCTGTGTAAGGTATGCTGTCTATCTAGCAGTAGGAGTCTGTGTAAGGTATGCTGTCTCTCCAGCAGTAGGAGTCTGTGTAAGGTATGCTGTCTCTCCAGCAGTAGGAGTCTGTGTAAGGTATGCTGTCTCTCTAGCAGTAGGAGTCTGTGTAAGGTATGCTGTCTATCTAGCAGTAGGAGTCTGTGTAAGGTATGCTGTCTCTCCAGCAGTAGGAGTCTGTGTAAGGTATGCTGTCTCTCTAGCAGTAGGAGTCTGTGTAAGGTATGCTGTCTCTCCAGCAGTAGGAGTCTGTGTAAGGTATGCTGTCTCTCTAGCAGTAGGAGTCTGTGTAAGGTATGCTGTCTATCTAGCAGTAGGAGTCTGTGTAAGGTATGCTGTCTCTCCAGCAGTAGGAGTCTGTGTAAGGTATGCTGTCTCTCTAGCAGTAGGAGTCTGTGTAAGGTATGCTGTCTATCTAGCAGTTGGAGTCTGTGTAAGGTATGCTGTCTCTCCAGCAGTAGGAGTCTGTGTAAGGTATGCTGTCTCTCTAGCAGTAGGAGTCTGTGTAAGGTATGCTGTCTATCTAGCAGTTGGAGTCTGTGTAAGGTATGCTGTCTCTCCAGCAGTAGGAGTCTGTGTAAGGTATGCTGTCTCTCTAGCAGTAGGAGTCTGTGTAAGGTATGCTGTCTCTCCAGCAGTAGGAGTCTGTGTAAGGTATGCTGTCTCTCTAGCAGTAGGAGTCTGTATAAGGTATGCTGTCTCTCCAGCAGTAGGAGTCTGTGTAAGGTATGCTGTCTCTCCAGCAGTAGGAGTCTGTGTAAGGTATGCTGTCTATCTAGCAGTAGGAGTCTGTGTAAGGTATGCTGTCTCTATAGCAGTAGGAGTCTGTGTAAGGTATGCTGTCTCTCTAGCAGTAGGAGTCTGTGTAAGGTATGCTGTCTATCTAGCAGTAGGAGTCTGTGTAAGGTATGCTGTCTCTCCAGCAGTAGGAGTCTGTGTAAGGTATGCTGTCTCTCCAGAAGTAGGAGTCTGTGTAAGGTATGCTGTCTCTCTAGCAGTAGGAGTCTGTGTAAGGTATGCTGTCTCTCTAGCAGTAGGAGCCTGTGTAAGGTATGCTGTCTCTCCAGCAGTAGGAGTCTGTGTAAGATATGCTCTCTCCAGCAGTAGGAGTTTGTGTAAGGTATGCTGTCTCTATAGCAGTAGGAGTCTGTGTAAGGTATGCTGTCTCTCTAGCAGTAGGAGTCTGTGTAAGGTATGCTGTCTCTCCAGCCGTAGGAGTCTGTGTAAGGTATGCTGTCTCTCTAGCAGTAGGATTCTGTGTAAGGTATGCTGTCTCTCCAGCAGTAGGAGTCTGTGTAAGGTATGCTGTCTCTCCAGCAGTAGGAGTCTGTGTAAGGTAGGCTGTCTCTCTAGCAGTAGGAGTCTGTGTAAGGTATGCTGTCTATCTAGCAGTAGGAATCTGTGTAAGGTATGCTGTCTCTCTAGCAGTAAGAGTCTGTGTAAGGTATGCTGTCTCTCAAGCAGTAGGAGTCTGTGTAAGGTATGCTGTCTCTCTAGCAGTAGGAGTCTGTGTAAGGTATGCTGTCTATCTAGCAGTAGGAGTCTGTATAAGGTATGCTGTCTCTCCAGCAGTAGGAGTCTGTGTAAGGTATGCTGTCTCTCCAGCAGTAGGAGTCTGTGTAAGGTATTCTGTCTCTCTAGCAGTAGGAGTCTGTGTAAGGTATGCTGTCTCTCTAGCAGTAGGAGTCTGTGTAAGGTATGCTGTCTCTCTAGCAGTAGGAGTCTGTGTAAGGTATGCTGTCTCTCCAGCAGTAGGAGTCTGTGTAAGGTATGCTGTCTCTCCAGCAGTAGGAGTCTGTGTAAGGTATGCTGTCTCTATAGCAGTAGGAGTCTGTGTAAGGTATGCTGTCTCTCTAGCAGTAGGAGTCTGTGTAAGGTATGCTGTCTCTCCAGCAGTAGGAGTCTGTGTAAGGTATGCTGTCTCTCTAGCAGTAGGAGTCTGTGTAAAGTATGCTGTCTCTCTAGCAGTAGGAGTCTGTGTAAGGTATGCTGTCTCTCCAGCAGTAGGAGTCTGTGTAATGTATGCTGTCTCTCTAGCAGTAGAAGTCTGTGTAAGGTATGCTGTCTCTCTAGCAGTAGGAGTCTGTGTAAGGTATGCTGTCTCTCTAGCAGTAGGAGTCTGTGTAAGGTATGCTGTCTCTCTAGCAGTAGGAGTTTGTGTAAGGTATGCTGTCTATCTAGCAGTAGGAGTCTGTGTAAGGTATGCTGTCTATCTAGCAGTAGGAGTCTGTGTAAGGTATGCTGTCTCTCTAGCAGTAGGAGTCTGTGTAAGGCATGCTGTCTCTCCAGCAGTAGGAGTCTGTGTAAGGTATGCTGTCTCTCCAGCAGTAGGAGTCTGTGTAAGGTATGCTGTCTATCTAGCAGTAGGAGTCTGTGTAAGGTATGCTGTCTCTCCAGCAGTAGGAGTCTGTGTAAGGTATGCTGTCTCTCCAGCAGTAGGAGTCTGTGTAAGGTATGCTGTCTCTCTAGCAGTAGGAGTCTGTGTAAGGTATGCTGTCTATCTAGCAGTAGGAGTCTGTGTAAGGTATGCTGTCTCTCCAGCAGTAGGAGTCTGTGTAAGGTATGCGGTCTCTCTAGCAGTAGGAGTCTGTGTAAGGTATGCTGTCTCTCCAGCAGTAGGAGTCTGTGTAAGGGATGCTGTCTCTCTAGCAGTAGGAGTCTGTGTAAGGTATGCTGTCTATCTAGCAGTAGGAGTCTGTGTAAGGTATGCTGTCTATCTAGCAGTAGGAATCTGTGTAAGGTATGCTGTCTCTCTAGCAGTAAGAGTCTGTGTAAGGTATGCTGTCTCTCAAGCAGTAGGAGTCTGTGTAAGGTATGCTGTCTCTCTAGCAGTAGGAGTCTGTGTAAGGTATGCTGTCTATCTAGCAGTAGGAGTCTGTATAAGGTATGCTGTCTCTCCAGCAGTAGGAGTCTGTGTAAGGTATGCTGTCTCTCCAGCAGTAGGAGTCTGTGTAAGGTATTCTGTCTCTCTAGCAGTAGGAGTCTGTGTAAGGTATGCTGTCTCTCTAGCAGTAGGAGTCTGTGTAAGGTATGCTGTCTCTCTAGCAGTAGGAGTCTGTGTAAGGTATGCTGTCTCTCCAGCAGTAGGAGTCTGTGTAAGGTATGCTGTCTCTCCAGCAGTAGGAGTCTGTGTAAGGTATGCTGTCTCTATAGCAGTAGGAGTCTGTGTAAGGTATGCTGTCTCTCTAGCAGTAGGAGTCTGTGTAAGGTATGCTGTCTCTCCAGCAGTAGGAGTCTGTGTAAGGTATGCTGTCTCTCTAGCAGTAGGAGTCTGTGTAAAGTATGCTGTCTCTCTAGCAGTAGGAGTCTGTGTAAGGTATGCTGTCTCTCCAGCAGTAGGAGTCTGTGTAATGTATGCTGTCTCTCTAGCAGTAGAAGTCTGTGTAAGGTATGCTGTCTCTCTAGCAGTAGGAGTCTGTGTAAAGTATGCTGTCTCTCTAGCAGTAGGAGTCTGTGTAAGGTATGCTGTCTCTCCAGCAGTAGGAGTCTGTGTAATGTATGCTGTCTCTCTAGCAGTAGAAGTCTGTGTAAGGTATGCTGTCTCTCTAGCAGTAGGAGTCTGTGTAAAGTATGCTGTCTCTCTAGCAGTAGGAGTCTGTGTAAGGTATGCTGTCTCTCCAGCAGTAGGAGTCTGTGTAATGTATGCTGTCTCTCTAGCAGTAGAAGTCTGTGTAAGGTATGCTGTCTCTCTAGCAGTAGGAGTCTGTGTAAGGTATGCTGTCTCTCTAGCAGTAGGAGTCTGTGTAAGGTATGCTGTCTCTCTAGCAGTAGGAGTTTGTGTAAGGTATGCTGTCTATCTAGCAGTAGGAGTCTGTGTAAGGTATGCTGTCTATCTAGCAGTAGGAGTCTGTGTAAGGTATGCTGTCTCTCTAGCAGTAGGAGTCTGTGTAAGGCATGCTGTCTCTCCAGCAGTAGGAGTCTGTGTAAGGTATGCTGTCTCTCCAGCAGTAGGAGTCTGTGTAAGGTATGCTGTCTATCTAGCAGTAGGAGTCTGTGTAAGGTATGCTGTCTCTCCAGCAGTAGGAGTCTGTGTAAGGTATGCTGTCTCTCCAGCAGTAGGAGTCTGTGTAAGGTATGCTGTCTCTCTAGCAGTAGGAGTCTGTGTAAGGTATGCTGTCTATCTAGCAGTAGGAGTCTGTGTAAGGTATGCTGTCTCTCCAGCAGTAGGAGTCTGTGTAAGGTATGCGGTCTCTCTAGCAGTAGGAGTCTGTGTAAGGTATGCTGTCTCTCCAGCAGTAGGAGTCTGTGTAAGGGATGCTGTCTCTCTAGCAGTAGGAGTCTGTGTAAGGTATGCTGTCTATCTAGCAGTAGGAGTCTGTGTAAGGTATGCTGTCTCTCCAGCAGTAGGAGTCTGTGTAAGGTATGCTGTCTCTCTAGCAGTAGGAGTCTGTGTAAGGTATGCTGTCTATCTAGCAGTTGGAGTCTGTGTAAGGTATGCTGTCTCTCCAGCAGTAGGAGTCTGTGTAAGGTATGCTGTCTCTCTAGCAGTAGGAGTCTGTGTAAGGTATGCTGTCTCTCCAGCAGTAGGAGTCTGTGTAAGGTATGCTGTCTCTCTAGCAGTAGGAGTCTGTATAAGGTATGCTGTCTCTCCAGCAGTAGGAGTCTGTGTAAGGTATGCTGTCTCTCCAGCAGTAGGAGTCTGTGTAAGGTATGCTGTCTATCTAGCAGTAGGAGTCTGTGTAAGGTATGCTGTCTCTCTAGCAGTAGGAGTATGTGTAAGGTATGCTGTCTCTCCAGCAGTAGGAGTCTGTGTAAGGTATGCTGTCTCTCTAGCAGTAGGAGTCTGTGTAAGGTATGCTGTCTCTCTAGCAGTAGGAGTCTGTGTAAGGTATGCTGTCTATCTAGCAGTAGGAGTCTGTGTAAGGTATGCTGTCTCTCCAGCAGTAGGAGTCTGTGTAAGGTATGCTGTCTCTCTAGCAGTAGGAGTCTGTGTAAGGTATGCTGTCTATCTAGCAGTTGGAGTCTGTGTAAGGTATGCTGTCTCTCCAGCAGTAGGAGTCTGTGTAAGGTATGCTGTCTCTCTAGCAGTAGGAGTCTGTGTAAGGTATGCTGTCTATCTAGCAGTTGGAGTCTGTGTAAGGTATGCTGTCTCTCCAGCAGCAGGAGTCTGTATAAGGTATGCTGTCTCTCTAGCAGTAGGAGTCTGTGTAAGGTATGCTGTCTCTCCAGCAGTAGGAGTCTGTGTAAGGTATGCTGTCTCTCTAGCAGTAGGAGTCTGTATAAGGTATGCTGTCTCTCCAGCAGTAGGAGTCTGTGTAAGGTATGCTGTCTCTCCAGCAGTAGGAGTCTGTGTAAGGTATGCTGTCTATCTAGCAGTAGGAGTCTGTGTAAGGTATGCTGTCTCTCCAGCAGTAGGAGTCTGTGTAAGGTATGCTGTCTCTCTAGCAGTAGGAGTCTGTGTAAGGTATGCTGTCTATCTAGCAGTAGGAGTCTGTGTAAGGTATGCTGTCTCTCCAGCAGTAGGAGTCTGTGTAAGGTATGCTGTCTCTCTAGCAGTAGGAGTCTGTGTAAGGTATGCTGTCTATCTAGCAGTTGGAGTCTGTGTAAGGTATGCTGTCTCTCCAGCAGTAGGAGTCTGTGTAAGGTATGCTGTCTCTCTAGCAGTAGGAGTCTGTGTAAGGCATGCTGTCTATCTAGCAGTTGGAGTCTGTGTAAGGTATGCTGTCTCTCCAGCAGTAGGAGTCTGTGTAAGGTATGCTGTCTCTCCAGCAGTAGGAGTCTGTGTAAGGTATGCTGTCTCTCTAGCAGTAGGAGTCTGTGTAAGGTATGCTGTCTATCTAGCAGTAGGAGTCTGTGTAAGGTATGCTGTCTCTCCAGCAGTAGGAGTCTGTGTAAGGTATGCGGTCTCTCTAGCAGTAGGAGTCTGTGTAAGGTATGCTGTCTCTCCAGCAGTAGGAGTCTGTGTAAGGGATGCTGTCTCTCTAGCAGTAGGAGTCTGTGTAAGGTATGCTGTCTATCTAGCAGTAGGAGTCTGTGTAAGGTATGCTGTCTCTCCAGCAGTAGGAGTCTGTGTAAGGTATGCTGTCTCTCTAGCAGTAGGAGTCTGTGTAAGGTATGCTGTCTATCTAGCAGTTGGAGTCTGTGTAAGGTATGCTGTCTCTCCAGCAGTAGGAGTCTGTGTAAGGTATGCTGTCTCTCTAGCAGTAGGAGTCTGTGTAAGGTATGCTGTCTCTCCAGCAGTAGGAGTCTGTGTAAGGTATGCTGTCTCTCTAGCAGTAGGAGTCTGTATAAGGTATGCTGTCTCTCCAGCAGTAGGAGTCTGTGTAAGGTATGCTGTCTCTCCAGCAGTAGGAGTCTGTGTAAGGTATGCTGTCTATCTAGCAGTAGGAGTCTGTGTAAGGTATGCTGTCTCTCTAGCAGTAGGAGTATGTGTAAGGTATGCTGTCTCTCCAGCAGTAGGAGTCTGTGTAAGGTATGCTGTCTCTCTAGCAGTAGGAGTCTGTGTAAGGTATGCTGTCTCTCTAGCAGTAGGAGTCTGTGTAAGGTATGCTGTCTATCTAGCAGTAGGAGTCTGTGTAAGGTATGCTGTCTCTCCAGCAGTAGGAGTCTGTGTAAGGTATGCTGTCTCTCTAGCAGTAGGAGTCTGTGTAAGGTATGCTGTCTATCTAGCAGTTGGAGTCTGTGTAAGGTATGCTGTCTCTCCAGCAGTAGGAGTCTGTGTAAGGTATGCTGTCTCTCTAGCAGTAGGAGTCTGTGTAAGGTATGCTGTCTATCTAGCAGTTGGAGTCTGTGTAAGGTATGCTGTCTCTCCAGCAGTAGGAGTCTGTATAAGGTATGCTGTCTCTCTAGCAGTAGGAGTCTGTGTAAGGTATGCTGTCTCTCCAGCAGTAGGAGTCTGTGTAAGGTATGCTGTCTCTCTAGCAGTAGGAGTCTGTATAAGGTATGCTGTCTCTCCAGCAGTAGGAGTCTGTGTAAGGTATGCTGTCTCTCCAGCAGTAGGAGTCTGTGTAAGGTATGCTGTCTATCTAGCAGTAGGAGTCTGTGTAAGGTATGCTGTCTCTCCAGCAGTAGGAGTCTGTGTAAGGTATGCTGTCTCTCTAGCAGTAGGAGTCTGTGTAAGGTATGCTGTCTATCTAGCAGTAGGAGTCTGTGTAAGGTATGCTGTCTCTCCAGCAGTAGGAGTCTGTGTAAGGTATGCTGTCTCTCTAGCAGTAGGAGTCTGTGTAAGGTATGCTGTCTATCTAGCAGTTGGAGTCTGTGTAAGGTATGCTGTCTCTCCAGCAGTAGGAGTCTGTGTAAGGTATGCTGTCTCTCTAGCAGTAGGAGTCTGTGTAAGGCATGCTGTCTATCTAGCAGTTGGAGTCTGTGTAAGGTATGCTGTCTCTCCAGCAGTAGGAGTCTGTGTAATTTATGCTGTCTCTCTAGCAGTAGGAGTCTGTGTAAGGTATGCTGTCTCTCCAGCAGTAGGAGTCTGTGTAAGGTATGCTGTCTCTCTAGCAGTAGGAGTCTGTATAAGGTATGCTGTCTCTCCAGCAGTAGGAGTCTGTGTAAGGTATGCTGTCTCTCCAGCAGTAGGAGTCTGTGTAAGGTATGCTGTCTATCTAGCAGTAGGAGTCTGTGTAAGGTATGCTGTCTCTATAGCAGTAGGAGTCTGTGTAAGGTATGCTGTCTCTCTAGCAGTAGGAGTCTGTGTAAGGTATGCTGTCTATCTAGCAGTAGGAGTCTGTGTAAGGTATGCTGTCTCTCCAGCAGTAGGAGTCTGTGTAAGGTATGCTGTCTCTCCAGCAGTAGGAGTCTGTGTAAGGTATGCTGTCTCTCTAGCAGTAGGAGTCTGTGTAAGGTATGCTGTCTCTCTAGCAGTAGGAGCCTGTGTAAGGTATGCTGTCTCTCCAGCAGTAGGAGTCTGTGTAAGATATGCTCTCTCCAGCAGTAGGAGTTTGTGTAAGGTATGCTGTCTCTATAGCAGTAGGAGTCTGTGTAAAGTATGCTGTCTCTCTAGCAGTAGGAGTCTGTGTAAGGTATGCTGTCTCTCCAGCCGTAGGAGTCTGTGTAAGGTATGCTGTCTCTCTAGCAGTAGGATTCTGTGTAAGGTATGCTGTCTCTCCAGCAGTAGGAGTCTGTGTAAGGTATGCTGTCTCTCCAGCAGTAGGAGTCTGTGTAAGGTAGGCTGTCTCTCTAGCAGTAGGAGTCTGTGTAAGGTATGCTGTCTATCTAGCAGTAGGAATCTGTGTAAGGTATGCTGTCTCTCTAGCAGTAAGAGTCTGTGTAAGGTATGCTGTCTCTCAAGCAGTAGGAGTCTGTGTAAGGTATGCTGTCTCTCTAGCAGTAGGAGTCTGTGTAAGGTATGCTGTCTATCTAGCAGTAGGAGTCTGTATAAGGTATGCTGTCTCTCCAGCAGTAGGAGTCTGTGTAAGGTATGCTGTCTCTCTAGCAGTAGGAGTCTGTGTAAGGTATTCTGTCTCTCTAGCAGTAGGAGTCTGTGTAAGGTATGCTGTCTCTCTAGCAGTAGGAGTCTGTGTAAGGTATGCTGTCTCTCTAGCAGTAGGAGTCTGTGTAAGGTATGCTGTCTCTCCAGCAGTAGGAGTCTGTGTAAGGTATGCTGTCTCTCCAGCAGTAGGAGTCTGTGTAAGGTATGCTGTCTCTATAGCAGTAGGAGTCTGTGTAAGGTATGCTGTCTCTCTAGCAGTAGGAGTCTGTGTAAGGTATGCTGTCTCTCCAGCAGTAGGAGTCTGTGTAAGGTATGCTGTCTCTCTAGCAGTAGGAGTCTGTGTAAAGTATGCTGTCTCTCTAGCAGTAGGAGTCTGTGTAAGGTATGCTGTCTCTCCAGCAGTAGGAGTCTGTGTAATGTATGCTGTCTCTCTAGCAGTAGAAGTCTGTGTAAGGTATGCTGTCTCTCTAGCAGTAGGAGTCTGTGTAAGGTATGCTGTCTCTCTAGCAGTTGGAGTCTGTGTAAGGTATGCTGTCTCTCCAGCAGTAGGAGTCTGTGTAAGGTATGCTGTCTCTCTAGCAGTAGGAGTCTGTGTAAGGTATGCTGTCTCTCCAGCAGTAGGAGTCTGTGTAAGGTATGCTGTCTCTCTAGCAGTAGGAGTCTGTATAAGGTATGCTGTCTCTCCAGCAGTAGGAGTCTGTGTAAGGTATGCTGTCTCTCCAGCAGTAGGAGTCTGTGTAAGGTATGCTGTCTATCTAGCAGTAGGAGTCTGTGTAAGGTATGCTGTTTCTATAGCAGTAGGAGTCTGTGTAAGGTATGCTGTCTCTCTAGCAGTAGGAGTCTGTGTAAGGTATGCTGTCTATCTAGCAGTAGGAGTCTGTGTAAGGTATGCTGTCTCTCCAGCAGTAGGAGTCTGTGTAAGGTATGCTGTCTCTCTAGCAGTAGGAGTCTGTGTAAGGTATGCTGTCTCTCTAGCAGTAGGAGCCTGTGTAAGGTATGCTGTCTCTCCAGCAGTAGGAGTCTGTGTAAGATATGCTCTCTCCAGCAGTAGGAGTTTGTGTAAGGTATGCTGTCTCTATAGCAGTAGGAGTCTGTGTAAAGTATGCTGTCTCTCTAGCAGTAGGAGTCTGTGTAAGGTATGCTGTCTCTCCAGCCGTAGGAGTCTGTGTAAGGTATGCTGTCTCTCTAGCAGTAGGATTCTGTGTAAGGTATGCTGTCTCTCCAGCAGTAGGAGTCTGTGTAAGGTATGCTGTCTCTCCAGCAGTAGGAGTCTGTGTAAGGTAGGCTGTCTCTCTAGCAGTAGGAGTCTGTGTAAGGTATGCTGTCTATCTAGCAGTAGGAATCTGTGTAAGGTATGCTGTCTCTCTAGCAGTAAGAGTCTGTGTAAGGTATGCTGTCTCTCAAGCAGTAGGAGTCTGTGTAAGGTATGCTGTCTCTCTAGTAGTAGGAGTCTGTGTAAGGTATGCTGTCTATCTAGCAGTAGGAGTCTGTATAAGGTATGCTGTCTCTCCAGCAGTAGGAGTCTGTGTAAGGTATGCTGTCTCTCTAGCAGTAGGAGTCTGTGTAAGGTATTCTGTCTCTCTAGCAGTAGGAGTCTGTGTAAGGTATGCTGTCTCTCTAGCAGTAGGAGTCTGTGTAAGGTATGCTGTCTCTCTAGCAGTAGGAGTCTGTGTAAGGTATGCTGTCTATCTAGCAGTTGGAGTCTGTGTAAGGTATGCTGTCTCTCCAGCAGTAGGAGTCTGTGTAATTTATGCTGTCTCTCTAGCAGTAGGAGTCTGTGTAAGGTATGCTGTCTCTCCAGCAGTAGGAGTCTGTGTAAGGTATGCTGTCTCTCTAGCAGTAGGAGTCTGTATAAGGTATGCTGTCTCTCCAGCAGTAGGAGTCTGTGTAAGGTATGCTGTCTCTCCAGCAGTAGGAGTCTGTGTAAGGTATGCTGTCTATCTAGCAGTAGGAGTCTGTGTAAGGTATGCTGTCTCTATAGCAGTAGGAGTCTGTGTAAGGTATGCTGTCTCTCTAGCAGTAGGAGTCTGTGTAAGGTATGCTGTCTCTATAGCAGTAGGAGTCTGTGTAAGGTATGCTGTCTCTCTAGCAGTAGGAGTCTGTGTAAGGTATGCTGTCTCTCCAGCAGTAGGAGTCTGTGTAAGGTATGCTGTCTCTCTAGCAGTAGGAGTCTGTGTAAAGTATGCTGTCTCTCTAGCAGTAGGAGTCTGTGTAAGGTATGCTGTCTCTCCAGCAGTAGGAGTCTGTGTAATGTATGCTGTCTCTCTAGCAGTAGAAGTCTGTGTAAGGTATGCTGTCTCTCTAGCAGTAGGAGTCTGTGTAAGGTCTGCTGTCTCTCTAGCAGTTGGAGTCTGTGTAAGGTATGCTGTCTCTCCAGCAGTAGGAGTCTGTGTAAGGTATGCTGTCTCTCTAGCAGTAGGAGTCTGTGTAAGGTATGCTGTCTCTCCAGCAGTAGGAGTCTGTGTAAGGTATGCTGTCTCTCTAGCAGTAGGAGTCTGTATAAGGTATGCTGTCTCTCCAGCAGTAGGAGTCTGTGTAAGGTATGCTGTCTCTCCAGCAGTAGGAGTCTGTGTAAGGTATGCTGTCTATCTAGCAGTAGGAGTCTGTGTAAGGTATGCTGTCTCTCTAGCAGTAGGATTCTGTGTAAGGTATGCTGTCTCTCCAGCAGTAGGAGTCTGTGTAAGGTATGCTGTCTCTCCAGCAGTAGGAGTCTATGTAAGGTAGGCTGTCTCTCTAGCAGTAGGAGTCTGTGTAAGGTATGCTGTCTATCTAGCAGTAGGAATCTGTGTAAGGTATGCTGTCTCTCTAGCAGTAAGAGTCTGTGTAAGGTATGCTGTCTCTCAAGCAGTAGGAGTCTGTGTAAGGTATGCTGTCTCTCTAGCAGTAGGAGTCTGTGTAAGGTATGCTGTCTATCTAGCAGTAGGAGTCTGTATAAGGTATGCTGTCTCTCCAGCAGTAGGAGTCTGTGTAAGGTATGCTGTCTCTCTAGCAGTTGGAGTCTGTGTAAGGTATTCTGTCTCTCTAGCAGTAGGAGTCTGTGTAAGGTATGCTGTCTCTCTAGCAGTAGGAGTCTGTGTAAGGTATGCTGTCTCTCTAGCAGTAGGAGTCTGTGTAAGGTATGCTGTCTCTCCAGCAGTAGGAGTCTGTGTAAGGTATGCTGTCTCTCCAGCAGTAGGAGTCTGTGTAAGGTATGCTGTCTCTATAGCAGTAGGAGTCTGTGTAAGGTATGCTGTCTCTCTAGCAGTAGGAGTCTGTGTAAGGTATGCTGTCTCTCCAGCAGTAGGAGTCTGTGTAAGGTATGCTGTCTCTCTAGCAGTAGGAGTCTGTGTAAAGTATGCTGTCTCTCTAGCAGTAGGAGTCTGTGTAAGGTATGCTGTCTCTCCAGCAGTAGGAGTCTGTGTAATGTATGCTGTCTCTCTAGCAGTAGAAGTCTGTGTAAGGTATGCTGTCTCTCTAGCAGTAGGAGTCTGTGTAAGGTATGCTGTCTCTCTAGCAGTAGGAGTCTGTGTAAGGTATGCTGTCTCTTTAGCAGTAGGAGTTTGTGTAAGGTATGCTGTCTATCTAGCAGTAGGAGTCTGTGTAAGGTATGCTGTCTATCTAGCAGTAGGAGTCTGTGTAAGGTATGCTGTCTCTCTAGCAGTAGGAGTCTGTGTAAGGCATGCTGTCTCTCCAGCAGTAGGAGTCTGTGTAAGGTATGCTGTCTCTCCAGCAGTAGGAGTCTGTGTAAGGTATGCTGTCTATCTAGCAGTAGGAGTCTGTGTAAGGTATGCTGTCTCTCCAGCAGTAGGAGTCTGTGTAAGGTATGCTGTCTCTCCAGCAGTAGGAGTCTGTGTAAGGTATGCTGTCTCTCTAGCAGTAGGAGTCTGTGTAAGGTATGCTGTCTATCTAGCAGTAGGAGTCTGTGTAAGGTATGCTGTCTCTCCAGCAGTAGGAGTCTGTGTAAGGTATGCTGTCTCTCTAGCAGTAGGAGTCTGTGTAAGGTATGCTGTCTCTCCAGCAGTAGGAGTCTGTGTAAGGTATGCTGTCTCTCTAGCAGTAGGAGTCTGTGTAAGGTATGCTGTCTATCTAGCAGTAGGAGTCTGTGTAAGGTATGCTGTCTCTCCAGCAGTAGGAGTCTGTGTAAGGTATGCTGTCTCTCTAGCAGTAGGAGTCTGTGTAAGGTATGCTGTCTATCTAGCAGTTGGAGTCTGTGTAAGGTATGCTGTCTCTCCAGCAGTAGGAGTCTGTGTAAGGTATGCTGTCTCTCTAGCAGTAGGAGTCTGTGTAAGGTATGCTGTCTCTCCAGCAGTAGGAGTCTGTGTAAGGTATGCTGTCTCTCTAGCAGTAGGAGTCTGTATAAGGTATGCTGTCTCTCCAGCAGTAGGAGTCTGTGTAAGGTATGCTGTCTCTCCAGCAGTAGGAGTCTGTGTAAGGTATGCTGTCTATCTAGCAGTAGGAGTCTGTGTAAGGTATGCTGTCTCTCTAGCAGTAGGAGTCTGTGTAAGGTATGCTGTCTCTCCAGCAGTAGGAGTCTGTGTAAGGTATGCTGTCTCTCTAGCAGTAGGAGTCTGTGTAAGGTATGCTGTCTCTCTAGCAGTAGGAGTCTGTGTAAGGTATGCTGTCTATCTAGCAGTAGGAGTCTGTGTAAGGTATGCTGTCTCTCCAGCAGTAGGAGTCTGTGTAAGGTATGCTGTCTCTCTAGCAGTAGGAGTCTGTGTAAGGTATGCTGTCTATCTAGCAGTAGGAGTCTGTGTAAGGTATGCTGTCTCTCCAGCAGTAGGAGTCTGTGTAAGGTATGCTGTCTCTCTAGCAGTAGGAGTCTGTGTAAGGTATGCTGTCTCTCTAGCAGTTGGAGTCTGTGTAAGGTATGCTGTCTCTCCAGCAGTAGGAGTCTGTGTAAGGTATGCTGTCTCTCTAGCAGTAGGAGTCTGTGTAAGGTATGCTGTCTCTCCAGCAGTAGGAGTCTGTGTAAGGTATGCTGTCTCTCTAGCAGTAGGAGTCTGTGTAAGGTATGCTGTCTCTCCAGCAGTAGGAGTCTGTGTAAGGTATGCTGTCTCTCCAGCAGTAGGAGTCTGTGTAAGGTATGCTGTCTATCTAGCAGTAGGAGTCTGTGTAAGGTATGCTGTCTCTCTAGCAGTAGGAGTCTGTGTAAGGTATGCTGTCTCTCCAGCAGTAGGAGTCTGTGTAAGGTATGCTGTCTCTCTAGCAGTAGGAGTCTGTGTAAGGTATGCTGTCTCTCTAGCAGTAGGAGTCTGTGTAAGGTATGCTGTCTCTCCAGCAGTAGGAGTCTGTGTAAGGTATGCTGTCTCTCTAGCAGTAGAAGTCTGTGTAAGGTATGCTGTCTCTCTAGCAGTAGGAGTCTGTGTAAGGTATGCTGTCTCTAGCAGTAGGAGTCTGTGTAAGGTATGCTGTCTCTCTAGCAGTAGGAGTCTGTGTAAGGTATGCTGTCTCTCCAGCAGTAGGAGTCTGTGTAAGGTATGCTGTCTCTCTAGCAGTAGGAGTCTGTGTAAGGTATGCTGTCTCTCTAGCAGTAGGAGTCTGTGTAAGGTATGCTGTCTCTCCAGCAGTAGGAGTCTGTGTAAGGTATGCTGTCTCTCCAGCAGTAGGAGTCTGTGTAAGGTATGCTGTCTATCTAGCAGTAGGAGTCTGTGTAAGGTATGCTGTCTCTCCAGCAGTAGGAGTCTGTGTAAGGTATGCTGTCTCTCCAGCAGTAGGAGTCTGTGTAAGGTATGCTGTCTCTCTAGCAGTAGGAGTCTGTGTAAGGTATGCTGTCTATCTAGCAGTAGGAGTCTGTGTAAGGTATGCTGTCTCTCCAGCAGTAGGAGTCTGTGTAAGGTATGCTGTCTCTCTAGCAGTAGGAGTCTGTGTAAGGTATGCTGTCTCTCCAGCAGTAGGAGTCTGTGTAAGGTATGCTGTCTCTCTAGCAGTAGGAGTCTGTGTAAGGTATGCTGTCTATCTAGCAGTAGGAGTCTGTGTAAGGTATGCTGTCTCTCCAGCAGTAGGAGTCTGTGTAAGGTATGCTGTCTCTCTAGCAGTAGGAGTCTGTGTAAGGTATGCTGTCTATCTAGCAGTTGGAGTCTGTGTAAGGTATGCTGTCTCTCCAGCAGTAGGAGTCTGTGTAAGGTATGCTGTCTCTCTAGCAGTAGGAGTCTGTGTAAGGTATGCTGTCTCTCCAGCAGTAGGAGTCTGTGTAAGGTATGCTGTCTCTCTAGCAGTAGGAGTCTGTGTAAGGTATGCTGTCTCTCCAGCAGTAGGAGTCTGTGTAAGGTATGCTGTCTCTCCAGCAGTAGGAGTCTGTGTAAGGTATGCTGTCTATCTAGCAGTAGGAGTCTGTGTAAGGTATGCTGTCTCTCTAGCAGTAGGAGTCTGTGTAAGGTATGCTGTCTCTCTAGCAGTAGGAGTCTGTGTAAGGTATGCTGTCTCTCCAGCAGTAGGAGTCTGTGTAAGGTATGCTGTCTCTCTAGCAGTAGGAGTCTGTGTAAGGTATGCTGTCTCTCTAGCAGTAGGAGTCTGTGTAAGGTATGCTGTCTCTCCAGCAGTAGGAGTCTGTGTAAGGTATGCTGTCTCTCTAGCAGTAGGAGTCTGTGTAAGGTATGCTGTCTATCTAGCAGTAGGAGTCTGTGTAAGGTATGCTGTCTCTCCAGCAGTAGGAGTCTGTGTAAGGTATGCTGTCTCTCTAGCAGTAGGAGTCTGTGTAAGGTATGCTGTCTCTCAAGCAGTAGGAGTCTGTGTAAGGTATGCTGTCTCTCTAGCAGTAGGAGTCTGTGTAAGGTATGCTGTCTCTCCAGCAGTAGGAGTCTGTGTAAGGTATGCTGTCTCTCCAGCAGTAGGAGTCTGTGTAAGGTATGCTGTCTATCTAGCAGTAGGAGTCTGTGTAAGGTATGCTGTCTCTCTAGCAGTAGGAGTCTGTGTAAGGTATGCTGTCTCTCTAGCAGTAGGAGTCTGTGTAAGGTATGCTGTCTATCTAGCAGTAGGAGTCTGTGTAAGGTATGCTGTCTCTCCAGCAGTAGGAGTCTGTGTAAGGTATGCTGTCTCTCCAGCAGTAGGAGTCTGTGTAAGGTATGCTGTCTCTCTAGCAGTAGGAGTCTGTGTAAGGTATGCTGTCTCTCTAGCAGTAGGAGTCTGTGTAAGGTATGCTGTCTCTCCAGCAGTAGGAGTCTGTGTAAGGTATGCTGTCTCTCCAGCAGTAGGAGTCTGTGTAAGGTATGCTGTCTCTCTAGCAGTAGGAGTCTGTGTAAGGTATGCTGTCTCTCTAGCAGTAGGAGTCTGTGTAAGGTATGCTGTCTCTCCAGCAGTAGGAGTCTGTGTAAGGTATGCTGTCTCTCTAGCAGTAGGAGTCTGTGTAAGGTATGCTGTCTCTCTAGCAGTAGGAGTCTGTGTAAGGTATGCTGTCTCTCCAGCAGTAGGAGTCTGTGTAAGGTATGCTGTCTCTCTAGCAGTAGAGTCTGTGTAAGGTATGCTGTCTCTCTAGCAGTAGGAGTCTGTGTAAGGTATGCTGTCTCTCTAGCAGTAGGAGTCTGTGTAAGGTATGCTGTCTCTCTAGCAGTAGGAGTCTGTGTAAGGTATGCTGTCTCTCTAGCAGTAGGAGTCTGTGTAAGGTATGCTGTCTATCTAGCAGTAGGAGTCTGTGTAAGGTATGCTGTCTCTCTAGCAGTAGGAGTCTGTGTAAGGTATGCTGTCTCTCCAGCAGTAGGAGTCTGTGTAAGGTATGCTGTCTCTCCAGCAGTAGGAGTCTGTGTAAGGTATGCTGTCTATCTAGCAGTAGGAGTCTGTGTAAGGTATGCTGTCTCTCCAGCAGTAGGAGTCTGTGTAAGGTATGCTGTCTCTCCAGCAGTAGGAGTCTGTGTAAGGTATGCTGTCTCTCTAGCAGTAGGAGTCTGTGTAAGGTATGCTGTCTATCTAGCAGTAGGAGTCTGTGTAAGGTATGCTGTCTCTCCAGCAGTAGGAGTCTGTGTAAGGTATGCTGTCTCTCTAGCAGTAGGAGTCTGTGTAAGGTATGCTGTCTCTCCAGCAGTAGGAGTCTGTGTAAGGTATGCTGTCTCTCTAGCAGTAGGAGTCTGTGTAAGGTATGCTGTCTATCTAGCAGTAGGAGTCTGTGTAAGGTATGCTGTCTCTCCAGCAGTAGGAGTCTGTGTAAGGTATGCTGTCTCTCTAGCAGTAGGAGTCTGTGTAAGGTATGCTGTCTCTCAAGCAGTAGAGTCTGTGTAAGGTATGCTGTCTCTCCAGCAGTAGGAGTCTGTGTAAGGTATGCTGTCTCTCTAGCAGTAGGAGTCTGTGTTAGGTATGCTGTCTCTCCAGCAGTAGGAGTCTGTGTAAGGTATTCTGTCTCTCTAGCAGTAGGAGTCTGTGTAAGGTATGCTGTCTCTCCAGCAGTAGGAGTCTGTGTAAGGTATGCTGTCTCTCCAGCAGTAGGAGTCTGTGTAAGGTATGCTGTCTATCTAACAGTAGGAGTCTGTGTAAGGTATGCTGTCTCTATAGCAGTAGTAGTCTGTGTAAGGTATGCTGTCTCTCTAGCAGTAGGAGTCTGTGTAAGGTATGCTGTCTATCTAGCAGTAGGAGTCTGTATAAGGTATGCTGTCTCTCCAGCAGTAGGAGTCTGTGTAAGGTATGCTGTCTCTCCAGCAGTAGGAGTCTGTGTAAGGTATTCTGTCTCTCTAGCAGTAGGAGTCTGTGTAAGGTATGCTGTCTCTCTAGCAGTAGGAGTCTGTGTAAGGTATGCTGTCTCTCCAGCAGTAGGAGTCTGTGTAAGGTATGCTGTCTCTATAGCAGTAGGAGTCTGTGTAAGGAATGCTGTCTCTCTAGCAGT